>NW_027394277.1:6321625-6331625 GCF_049309525.1 Garra rufa
GGAAAGGTGAGCTCTAAAATTAGCAACTCCTCAATCCAACAGTTTGGTGACTGTCCTTTGTTTGTCATGCTGCTCTCTTATACAGTTGTACTTCCTGCTTTCTGTCATGTGTCTAGTCACATGGCAGGCCAACCATCCATTTTTTAAAGACACACACTCACTTAAAATGTTAAGAGTAATAAAATGGCCTAAAAAACATGTAAAACACTTAAAACTCTATAATACATTTAAATGATTGTAATAAATAGAGCGGTAAAACACGTCTTTCTAAAAGCCAGCATATTATATAAATAGTGAAGAAAAGGCAAAAGCTTACAGCACCTGGTATTCCCAGGCGGTCTCCCATCCAAGTACTAAGCAGGCCCGACGCTGCTTAGCTTCCGAGATCAGACGAGATCGGGCGCTCTCAGCGCGGTATGGCCGTAAGCGAGGGTTGCTCCAAAAAGTGGGCTATTTAAAGATCAGCCTCCGTAAAAGCCAGCATATTATATAAATAGTGAAGAAAAGGCAAAAGCTTACAGCACCTGGTATTCCCAGGCGGTCTCCCATCCAAGTGTAACAATCGGCCTTATCGGCCGAGTTACAAGACTAAAATGGGGTCAGATTTAACTGTGAGAGATGACTAGTGGTTAAAAGAATGAGACATAAAAGAAGATTGGTTTAAATAGATTTGGTTTATTTACAAGGTTCACTTAAAAGACTTTAAAACAACACGATAAAATGAGGTAAACGCTGTTAAAAGAATACAGTTCATTTGTCCATACCCTAAAAACAGTCCAAGAATCCCAGTGTGTTGATAAGTCCAATGTGAGTGTCCACCGGTGTATATACAATCCACAGAAAGTGTAATCCAAAGTTTGCAGGTGGTGAATGGAAAGGTGAGCTCTAAAATTAGCAACTCCTCAATCCAACAGTTTGGTGACTGTCCTTTGTTTGTCATGCTGCTCTCTTATACAGTTGTACTTCCTGCTTCCTGTCATGTGTCTAGTCACATGGCAGGCCAACCATCCATTTTTTAAAGACACACACTCACTTAAAATGTTAAGAGTAATAAAATGGCCTAAAAAACATGTAAAACACTTAAAACTCTATAATACATTTAAATGATTGTAATAAATAGAGCGGTAAAACACGTCTTTCTAAAAGCCAGCATATTATATAAATAGTGAAGAAAAGGCAAAAGCTTACAGCACCTGGTATTCCCAGGCGGTCTCCCATCCAAGTACTAAGCAGGCCCGACGCTGCTTAGCTTCCGAGATCAGACGAGATCGGGCGCTCTCAGCGCGGTATGGCCGTAAGCGAGGGCTGCTCCAAAAAGTGGGCTATTTAAAGATCAGCCTCCGTAAAAGCCAGCATATTATATAAATAGTGAAGAAAAGGCAAAAGCTTACAGCACCTGGTATTCCCAGGCGGTCTCCCATCCAAGTGTAACAATCGGCCTTATCAGCCGAGTTACAAGACTAAAATGGGGTCAGATTTAACTGTGAGAGATGACTAGTGGTTAAAAGAATGAGACATAAAAGAAGATTGGTTTAAATAGATTTGGTTTATTTACAAGGTTCACATAAAAGACTTTAAAACAACACGATAAAACGAGGTAAACGCTGTTAAAAGAATACAGTTCATTTGTCCATACCCTAAAAACAGTCCAAGAATCCCAGTGTGTTGATAAGTCCAATGTGAGTGTCCACCGGTGTATATACAATCCACAGAAAGTGTAATCCAAAGTTTGCAGGTGGTGAATGGAAAGGTGAGCTCTAAAATTAGCAACTCCTCAATCCAACAGTTTGGTGACTGTCCTTTGTTTGTCATGCTGCTCTCTTATACAGTTGTACTTCCTGCTTCCTGTCATGTGTCTAGTCACATGGCAGGCCAACCATCCATTTTTTAAAGACACACACTCACTTAAAATGTTAAGAGTAATAAAAGGGCCTAAAAAACATGTAAAACACTTAAAACTCTATAATACATTTAAATGATTGTAATAAATAGAGCGGTAAAACACGTCTTTCTAAAAGCCAGCATTTTAAATAAGTAGTGAAGAAAAGGCAAAAGCTTACAGCACCTGGTATTCCCAGGAGGTCTCCCATCCAAGTACTAAGCAGGCCCGACGCTGCTTAGCTTCCGAGATCAGACGAGATCGGGCGCTCTCAGCGCGGTATGGCCGTAAGCCAGGGCTGCTCCAAAAAGTGGGCTATTTAAAGATCAGCCTCCGTAAAAGCCAGCATATTATATAAATAGTGAAGAAAAGGCAAAAGCTTACAGTACCTGGTATTCCCAGGCGGTCTCCCATCCAAGTACTAAACAGGCCAGACACTGCTTAGCTTCCGAGATCAGACGAGATCGGGCGCTCTCAGCGCGGTATGGCCGTAAGCGAGGGCTGCTCCAAAAAGTGGGCCATTTAAAGATCAGCCTCCGTAAAAGCCAGCATATTATATAAATAGTGAAGAAAAGGCAAAAGCTTACAGCACCTGGTATTCCCAGGCGGTCTCCCATCCAAGTGTAACAATCGGCCTTATCGGCCGAGTTACAAGACTAAAATGGGGTCAGATTTAACTGTGAGAGATGACTAGTGGTTAAAAGAATGAGACATAAAAGAAGATTGGTTTAAATAGATTTGGTTTATTTACAAGGTTCACATAAAAGACTTTAAAACAACACGATAAAACGAGGTAAACGCTGTTAAAAGAATACAGTTCATTTGTCCATACCCTAAAAACAGTCCAAGAATCCCAGTGTGTTGATAAGTCCAATGTGAGTGTCCACCGGTGTATATACAATCCACAGAAAGTGTAATCCAAAGTTTGTAGGTGGTGAATGGAAAGGTGAGCTCTAAAATTAGCAACTCCTCAATCCAACAGTTTGGTGACTGTCCTTTGTTTGTCATGCTGCTCTCTTATACAGTTGTACTTCCTGCTTTCTGTCATGTGTCTAGTCACATGGCAGGCCAACCATCCATTTTTTAAAGACACACACTCACTTAAAATGTTAAGAGTAATAAAATGGCCTAAAAAACATGTAAAACACTTAAAACTCTATAATACATTTAAATGATTGTAATAAATAGAGCGGTAAAACACGTCTTTCTAAAAGCCAGCATATTATATAAATAGTGAAGAAAAGGCAAAAGCTTACAGCACCTGGTATTCCCAGGCGGTCTCCCATCCAAGTACTAAGCAGGCCCGACGCTGCTTAGCTTCCGAGATCAGACGAGATCGGGCGCTCTCAGCGCGGTATGGCCGTAAGTGAGGACTGCTCCAAAAAGTGGGCTATTTAAAGATCAGCCTCCGTAAAAGCCAGCATATTATATAAATAGTGAAGAAAAGGCAAAAGCTTACAGCACCTGGTATTCCCAGGCGGTCTCCCATCCAAGTGTAACAATCGGCCTTATCAGCCGAGTTACAAGACTAAAATGGGGTCAGATTTAACTGTGAGAGATGACTAGTGGTTAAAAGAATGAGACATAAAAGAAGATTGGTTTAAATAGATTTGGTTTATTTACAAGGTTCACATAAAAGACTTTAAAACAACACGATAAAACGAGGTAAACGCTGTTAAAAGAATACAGTTCATTTGTCCATACCCTAAAAACAGTCCAAGAATCCCAGTGTGTTGATAAGTCCAATGTGAGTGTCCACCGGTGTATATACAATCCACAGAAAGTGTAATCCAAAGTTTGCAGGTGGTGAATGGAAAGGTGAGCTCTAAAATTAGCAACTCCTCAATCCAACAGTTTGGTGACTGTCCTTTGTTTGTCATGCTGCTCTCTTATACAGTTGTACTTCCTGCTTCCTATCATGTGTCTAGTCACATGGCAGGCCAACCATCCATTTTTTAAAGACACACACTCACTTAAAATGTTAAGAGTAATAAAATGGCCTAAAAAACATGTAAAACACTTAAAACTCTATAATACATTTAAATGATTGTAATAAATAGAGCGGTAAAACACGTCTTTCTAAAAGCCAGCATTTTAAATAAATAGTGAAGAAAAGGCAAAAGCTTACAGCACCTGGTATTCCCAGGCGGTCTCCCATCCAAGTACTAAGCAGGCCCGACGCTGCTTAGCTTCCGAGATCAGACGAGATCGGGCTCTCTCAGCGCGGTATGGCCGTAAGCCAGGGCTGCTCCAAAAAGTGGGCTATTTAAAGATCAGCCTCCGTAAAAGCCAGCATATTATATAAATAGTGAAGAAAAGGCAAAAGCTTACAGCACCTGGTATTCCCAGGCGGTCTCCCATCCAAGTACTAAACAGGCCCGACGCTGTTTAGCTTCCGAGATCAGACGAGATCGGGCGCTCTCAGCGCGGTATGGCCGTAAGCGAGGGCTGCTCCAAAAAGTGGGCCATTTAAAGATCAGCCTCCGTAAAAGCCAGCATATTATATAAATAGTGAAGAAAAGGCAAAAGCTTACAGCACCTGGTATTCCCAGGCGGTCTCCCATCCAAGTGTAACAATCGGCCTTATCGGCCGAGTTACAAGACTAAAATGGGGTCAGATTTAACTGTGAGAGATGACTAGTGGTTAAAAGAATGAGACATAAAAGAAGATTGGTTTAAATAGATTTGGTTTATTTACAAGGTTCACATAAAAGACTTTAAAACAACACGATAAAACGAGGTAAACGCTGTTAAAAGAATACAGTTCATTTGTCCATACCCTAAAAACAGTCCAAGAATCCCAGTGTGTTGATAAGTCCAATGTGAGTGTCCACCGGTGTATATACAATCCACAGAAAGTGTAATCCAAAGTTTGTAGGTGGTGAATGGAAAGGTGAGCTCTAAAATTAGCAACTCCTCAATCCAACAGTTTGGTGACTGTCCTTTGTTTGTCATGCTGCTCTCTTATACAGTTGTACTTCCTGCTTTCTGTCATGTGTCTAGTCACATGGCAGGCCAACCATCCATTTTTTAAAGACACACACTCACTTAAAATGTTAAGAGTAATAAAATGGCCTAAAAAACATGTAAAACACTTAAAACTCTATAATACATTTAAATGATTGTAATAAATAGAGCGGTAAAACACGTCTTTCTAAAAGCCAGCATATTATATAAATAGTGAAGAAAAGGCAAAAGCTTACAGCACCTGGTATTCCCAGGCGGTCTCCCATCCAAGTGTAACAATCGGCCTTATCGGCCGAGTTACAAGACTAAAATGGGGTCAGATTTAACTGTGAGAGATGACTAGTGGTTAAAAGAATGAGACATAAAAGAAGATTGGTTTAAATAGATTTGGTTTATTTACAAGGTTCACATAAAAGACTTTAAAACAACACGATAAAATGAGGTAAACGCTGTTAAAAGAATACAGTTCATTTGTCCATACCCTAAAAACAGTCCAAGAATCCCAGTGTGTTGATAAGTCCAATGTGAGTATGGCCGTAAGCGAGGGCTGCTCCAAAAAGTGGGCTATTTAAAGATCAGCCTCCGTAAAAGCCAGCATATTATATAAATAGTGAAGAAAAGGCAAAAGCTTACAGCACCTGGTATTCCCAGGCGGTCTCCCATCCAAGTGTAACAATCGGCCTTATCGGCCGAGTTACAAGACTAAAATGGGGTCAGATTTAACTGTGAGAGATGACTAGTGGTTAAAAGAATGAGACATAAAAGAAGATTGGTTTAAATAGATTTGGTTTATTTACAAGGTTCACATAAAAGACTTTAAAACAACACGTTAAAATGAGGTAAACGCTGTTAAAAGAATACAGTTCATTTGTCCATACCCTAAAAACAGTCCAAGAATCCCAGTGTGTTGATAAGTCCAATGTGAGTGTCCACCGGTGTACATACAATCCACAGAAAGTGTAATCCAAAGTTTGCAGGTGGTGAATGGAAAGGTGAGCTCTAAAATTAGCAACTCCTCAATCCAACAGTTTGGTGACTGTCCTTTGTTTGTCATGCTGCTCTCTTATACAGTTGTACTTCTTGCTTCCTGTCATGTGTCTAGTCACATGGCAGGCCAACCATCCATTTTTTAAAGACACACACTCACTTAAAATGTTAAGAGTAATAAAATGGCCTAAAAAACATGTAAAACACTTAAAACTCTATAATACATTTAAATGATTGTAATAAATAGAGCGGTAAAACACGTCTTTCTAAAAGCCAGCATATATGGCCGTAAGCGAGGGCTGCTCCAAAAAGTGGGCTATTTAAAGATCAGCCTCCGTAAAAGCCAGCATATTATATAAATAGTGAAGAAAAGGCAAAAGCTTACAGCACCTGGTATTCCCAGGCGGTCTCCCATCCAAGTGTAACAATCGGCCTTATCGGCCGAGTTACAAGACTAAAATGGGGTCAGATTTAACTGTGAGAGATGACTAGTGGTTAAAAGAATGAGACATAAAAGAAAATTGGTTTAAATAGATTTGGTGTATTTACAAGGTTCACATAAAAGACTTTAAAACAACACGATAAAACTAGGTAAACTCTGTTAAAAGAATACAGTTCATTTGTCCATACCCTAAAAACAGGTAAACTCTGTTAAAAGAATACAGTTCATTTGTCCATACCCTAAAAACAGTCCAAGAACCCCAGTGTGTTGATAAGTCCAATGTGAGTGTCCACCAGTGTATATACAATCCACAGAAAGTGTAATCCAAAGTTTGCAGGTGGTGAATGGAAAGGTGAGCTCTAAAATTAGCAACTCCTCAATCCAACAGTTTGGTGACTGTCCTTTGTTTGTCATGCTGCTCTCTTATACAGTTGTACTTCCTGCTTCCTGTCATGTGTCTAGTCACATGACAGGCCAACCATCCATTTATTAAAGACACATACACTTAAAATGTTAAGAGTAATAAAATGGCCTAAAAAACATGTAAAACACTTAAAACTCTATAATACATGTAAATGATTGTAATAAATAGAGCGGTAAAACACGTCTTTCTAAAAGCCAGCATATTATATAAATAGTGAAGAAAAGGCAAAAGCTTACAGCACCTGGTATTCCCAGGCGGTCTCCCATCCAAGTGTAACAATCGGCCTTATCGGCCGAGTTACAAGACTAAAATGGGGTCAGATTTAACTGTGAGAGATGACTAGTGGTTAAAAGAATGAGACATAAAAGAAGATTGGTTTAAATAGATTTGGTTTATTTACAAGGTTCACATAAAAGACTTTAAAACAACACGATAAAACGAGGTAAACGCTGTTAAAAGAATACAGTTCATTTGTCCATACCCTAAAAACAGTCCAAGAATCCCAGTGTGTTGATAAGTCCAATGTGAGTGTCCACCGGTGTATATACAATCCACAGAAAGTGTAATCCAAAGTTTGCAGGTGGTGAATGGAAAGGTGAGCTCTAAAATTAGCAACTCCTCAATCCAACAGTTTGGTGACTGTCCGTTGTATGTCATGCTGCTCTCTTATACAGTTGTACTTCCTGCTTCCTGTCATGTGTCTAGTCACATGGCAGGCCAACCATCCATTTTTTAAAGACACACACTCACTTAAAATGTTAAGAGTAATAAAAGGGCCTAAAAAACATGTAAAACACTTAAAACTCTATAATACATTTAAATGATTGTAATAAATAGAGCGGTAAAACACGTCTTTCTAAAAGCCAGCATATTAAATAAATAGTGAAGAAAAGGCAAAAGCTTACAGCACCTGGTATTCCCAGGCGGTCTCCCACCCAAGTACTAAGCAGGCCCGACGCTGCTTAGCTTCCGAGATCAGACGAGATCGGGCGCTCTCAGCGCGGTATGGCCGTAAGCGAGGGCTGCTCCAAAAAGTGGGCTATTTAAAGATCAGCCTCCGTAAAAGCCAGCATATTATATAAATAGTGAAGAAAAGGCAAAAGCTTACAGCACCTGGTATTCCCAGGCGGTCTCCCATAAAAGTGTAACAATCGGCCTTATCAGCCGAGTTACAAGACTAAAATGGGGTCCGATTTAACTGTGAGAGATGACTAGTGGTTAAAAGAATGAGACATAAAAGAAAATTGGTTTAAATAGATTTGGTGTATTTACAAGGTTCACATAAAAGACTTTAAAACAACACGATAAAACTAGGTAAACTCTGTTAAAAGAATACAGTTCATTTGTCCATACCCTAAAAACAGGTAAACTCTGTTAAAAGAATACAGTTCATTTGTCCATACCCTAAAAACAGTCCAAGAACCCCAGTGTGTTGATAAGTCCAATGTGAGTGTCCACCAGTGTATATACAATCCACAGAAAGTGTAATCCAAAGTTTGCAGGTGGTGAATGGAAAGGTGAGCTCTAAAATTAGCAACTCCTCAATCCAACAGTTTGGTGACTGTCCTTTGTTTGTCATGCTGCTCTCTTATACAGTTGTACTTCCTGCTTCCTGTCATGTGTCTAGTCACATGACAGGCCAACCATCCATTTATTAAAGACACATACACTTAAAATGTTAAGAGTAATAAAATGGCCTAAAAAACATGTAAAACACTTAAAACTCTATAATACATGTAAATGATTGTAATAAATAGAGCGGTAAAACACGTCTTTCTAAAAGCCAGCATATTATATAAATAGTGAAGAAAAGGCAAAAGCTTACAGCACCTGGTATTCCCAGGCGGTCTCCCATCCAAGTACTAACCAGGCCCGACGCTGCTTAGCTTCCGAGATCAGATGAGATCGGGCGCTCTCAGCGCGGTATGGCCATAAGCGAGGGCTGCTCCAAAAAGTGGGCTATTTAAAGATCAGCCTCCGTAAAAGCCAGCATATTATATAAATAGTGAAGAAAAGGCAAAAGCTTACAGCACCTGGTATTCCCAGGCGGTCTCCCATCCAAGTGTAACAATCGGCCTTATCAGCCGAGTTACAAGACTAAAATGGGGTCAGATTTAACTGTGAGAGATGACTAGTGGTTAAAAGAATGAGACATAAAAGAAGATTGGTTTAAATAGATTTGGTTTATTTACAAGGTTCACATAAAAGACTTTAAAACAACACGATAAAACGAGGTAAACGCTGTTAAAAGAATACAGTTCATTTGTCCATACCCTAAAAACAGTCCAAGAATCCCAGTGTGTTGATAAGTCCAATGTGAGTGTCCACCGGTGTATATACAATCCACAGAAAGTGTAATCCAAAGTTTGCAGGTGGTGAATGGAAAGGTGAGCTCTAAAATTAGCAACTCCTCAATCCAACAGTTTGGTGACTGTCCTTTGTTTGTCATGCTGCTCTCTTATACAGTTGTACTTCCTGCTTCCTGTCATGTGTCTAGTCACATGGCAGGCCAACCATCCATTTTTTAAAGACACACACTCACTTAAAATGTTAAGAGTAATAAAAGGGCCTAAAAAACATGTAAAACACTTAAAACTCTATAATACATTTAAATGATTGTAATAAATAGAGCGGTAAAACACGTCTTTCTAAAAGCCAGCATTTTAAATAAGTAGTGAAGAAAAGGCAAAAGCTTACAGCACCTGGTATTCCCAGGAGGTCTCCCATCCAAGTACTAAGCAGGCCCGACGCTGCTTAGCTTCCGAGATCAGACGAGATCGGGCGCTCTCAGCGCGGTATGGCCGTAAGCCAGGGCTGCTCCAAAAAGTGGGCTATTTAAAGATCAGCCTCCGTAAAAGCCAGCATATTATATAAATAGTGAAGAAAAGGCAAAAGCTTACAGTACCTGGTATTCCCAGGCGGTCTCCCATCCAAGTACTAAACAGGCCAGACACTGCTTAGCTTCCGAGATCAGACGAGATCGGGCGCTCTCAGCGCGGTATGGCCGTAAGCGAGGGCTGCTCCAAAAAGTGGGCCATTTAAAGATCAGCCTCCGTAAAAGCCAGCATATTATATAAATAGTGAAGAAAAGGCAAAAGCTTACAGCACCTGGTATTCCCAGGCGGTCTCCCATCCAAGTGTAACAATCGGCCTTATCGGCCGAGTTACAAGACTAAAATGGGGTCAGATTTAACTGTGAGAGATGACTAGTGGTTAAAAGAATGAGACATAAAAGAAGATTGGTTTAAATAGATTTGGTTTATTTACAAGGTTCACATAAAAGACTTTAAAACAACACGAT
>NW_027394277.1:6336625-6356625 GCF_049309525.1 Garra rufa
CTTTAAAACAACACGATAAAACGAGGTAAACGCTGTTAAAAGAATACAGTTCATTTGTCCATACCCTAAAAACAGTCCAAGAATCCCAGTGTGTTGATAAGTCCAATGTGAGTGTCCACCGGTGTATATACAATCCACAGAAAGTGTAATCCAAAGTTTGTAGGTGGTGAATGGAAAGGTGAGCTCTAAAATTAGCAACTCCTCAATCCAACAGTTTGGTGACTGTCCTTTGTTTGTCATGCTGCTCTCTTATACAGTTGTACTTCCTGCTTTCTGTCATGTGTCTAGTCACATGGCAGGCCAACCATCCATTTTTTAAAGACACACACTCACTTAAAATGTTAAGAGTAATAAAATGGCCTAAAAAACATGTAAAACACTTAAAACTCTATAATACATTTAAATGATTGTAATAAATAGAGCGGTAAAACACGTCTTTCTAAAAGCCAGCATATTATATAAATAGTGAAGAAAAGGCAAAAGCTTACAGCACCTGGTATTCCCAGGCGGTCTCCCATCCAAGTACTAAGCAGGCCCGACGCTGCTTAGCTTCCGAGATCAGACGAGATCGGGCGCTCTCAGCGCGGTATGGCCGTAAGTGAGGACTGCTCCAAAAAGTGGGCTATTTAAAGATCAGCCTCCGTAAAAGCCAGCATATTATATAAATAGTGAAGAAAAGGCAAAAGCTTACAGCACCTGGTATTCCCAGGCGGTCTCCCATCCAAGTGTAACAATCGGCCTTATCAGCCGAGTTACAAGACTAAAATGGGGTCAGATTTAACTGTGAGAGATGACTAGTGGTTAAAAGAATGAGACATAAAAGAAGATTGGTTTAAATAGATTTGGTTTATTTACAAGGTTCACATAAAAGACTTTAAAACAACACGATAAAACGAGGTAAACGCTGTTAAAAGAATACAGTTCATTTGTCCATACCCTAAAAACAGTCCAAGAATCCCAGTGTGTTGATAAGTCCAATGTGAGTGTCCACCGGTGTATATACAATCCACAGAAAGTGTAATCCAAAGTTTGCAGGTGGTGAATGGAAAGGTGAGCTCTAAAATTAGCAACTCCTCAATCCAACAGTTTGGTGACTGTCCTTTGTTTGTCATGCTGCTCTCTTATACAGTTGTACTTCCTGCTTCCTATCATGTGTCTAGTCACATGGCAGGCCAACCATCCATTTTTTAAAGACACACACTCACTTAAAATGTTAAGAGTAATAAAAGGGCCTAAAAAACATGTAAAACACTTAAAACTCTATAATACATTTAAATGATTGTAATAAATAGAGCGGTAAAACACGTCTTTCTAAAAGCCAGCATTTTAAATAAGTAGTGAAGAAAAGGCAAAAGCTTACAGCACCTGGTATTCCCAGGAGGTCTCCCATCCAAGTACTAAGCAGGCCCGACGCTGCTTAGCTTCCGAGATCAGACGAGATCGGGCGCTCTCAGCGCGGTATGGCCGTAAGCCAGGGCTGCTCCAAAAAGTGGGCTATTTAAAGATCAGCCTCCGTAAAAGCCAGCATATTATATAAATAGTGAAGAAAAGGCAAAAGCTTACAGTACCTGGTATTCCCAGGCGGTCTCCCATCCAAGTACTAAACAGGCCAGACACTGCTTAGCTTCCGAGATCAGACGAGATCGGGCGCTCTCAGCGCGGTATGGCCGTAAGCGAGGGCTGCTCCAAAAAGTGGGCCATTTAAAGATCAGCCTCCGTAAAAGCCAGCATATTATATAAATAGTGAAGAAAAGGCAAAAGCTTACAGCACCTGGTATTCCCAGGCGGTCTCCCATCCAAGTGTAACAATCGGCCTTATCGGCCGAGTTACAAGACTAAAATGGGGTCAGATTTAACTGTGAGAGATGACTAGTGGTTAAAAGAATGAGACATAAAAGAAGATTGGTTTAAATAGATTTGGTTTATTTACAAGGTTCACATAAAAGACTTTAAAACAACACGATAAAACGAGGTAAACGCTGTTAAAAGAATACAGTTCATTTGTCCATACCCTAAAAACAGTCCAAGAATCCCAGTGTGTTGATAAGTCCAATGTGAGTGTCCACCGGTGTATATACAATCCACAGAAAGTGTAATCCAAAGTTTGTAGGTGGTGAATGGAAAGGTGAGCTCTAAAATTAGCAACTCCTCAATCCAACAGTTTGGTGACTGTCCTTTGTTTGTCATGCTGCTCTCTTATACAGTTGTACTTCCTGCTTTCTGTCATGTGTCTAGTCACATGGCAGGCCAACCATCCATTTTTTAAAGACACACACTCACTTAAAATGTTAAGAGTAATAAAATGGCCTAAAAAACATGTAAAACACTTAAAACTCTATAATACATTTAAATGATTGTAATAAATAGAGCGGTAAAACACGTCTTTCTAAAAGCCAGCATATTATATAAATAGTGAAGAAAAGGCAAAAGCTTACAGCACCTGGTATTCCCAGGCGGTCTCCCATCCAAGTACTAAGCAGGCCCGACGCTGCTTAGCTTCCGAGATCAGACGAGATCGGGCGCTCTCAGCGCGGTATGGCCGTAAGTGAGGACTGCTCCAAAAAGTGGGCTATTTAAAGATCAGCCTCCGTAAAAGCCAGCATATTATATAAATAGTGAAGAAAAGGCAAAAGCTTACAGCACCTGGTATTCCCAGGCGGTCTCCCATCCAAGTGTAACAATCGGCCTTATCAGCCGAGTTACAAGACTAAAATGGGGTCAGATTTAACTGTGAGAGATGACTAGTGGTTAAAAGAATGAGACATAAAAGAAGATTGGTTTAAATAGATTTGGTTTATTTACAAGGTTCACATAAAAGACTTTAAAACAACACGATAAAACGAGGTAAACGCTGTTAAAAGAATACAGTTCATTTGTCCATACCCTAAAAACAGTCCAAGAATCCCAGTGTGTTGATAAGTCCAATGTGAGTGTCCACCGGTGTATATACAATCCACAGAAAGTGTAATCCAAAGTTTGCAGGTGGTGAATGGAAAGGTGAGCTCTAAAATTAGCAACTCCTCAATCCAACAGTTTGGTGACTGTCCTTTGTTTGTCATGCTGCTCTCTTATACAGTTGTACTTCCTGCTTCCTATCATGTGTCTAGTCACATGGCAGGCCAACCATCCATTTTTTAAAGACACACACTCACTTAAAATGTTAAGAGTAATAAAATGGCCTAAAAAACATGTAAAACACTTAAAACTCTATAATACATTTAAATGATTGTAATAAATAGAGCGGTAAAACACGTCTTTCTAAAAGCCAGCATTTTAAATAAATAGTGAAGAAAAGGCAAAAGCTTACAGCACCTGGTATTCCCAGGCGGTCTCCCATCCAAGTACTAAGCAGGCCCGACGCTGCTTAGCTTCCGAGATCAGACGAGATCGGGCTCTCTCAGCGCGGTATGGCCGTAAGCCAGGGCTGCTCCAAAAAGTGGGCTATTTAAAGATCAGCCTCCGTAAAAGCCAGCATATTATATAAATAGTGAAGAAAAGGCAAAAGCTTACAGCACCTGGTATTCCCAGGCGGTCTCCCATCCAAGTACTAAACAGGCCCGACGCTGTTTAGCTTCCGAGATCAGACGAGATCGGGCGCTCTCAGCGCGGTATGGCCGTAAGCGAGGGCTGCTCCAAAAAGTGGGCCATTTAAAGATCAGCCTCCGTAAAAGCCAGCATATTATATAAATAGTGAAGAAAAGGCAAAAGCTTACAGCACCTGGTATTCCCAGGCGGTCTCCCATCCAAGTGTAACAATCGGCCTTATCGGCCGAGTTACAAGACTAAAATGGGGTCAGATTTAACTGTGAGAGATGACTAGTGGTTAAAAGAATGAGACATAAAAGAAGATTGGTTTAAATAGATTTGGTTTATTTACAAGGTTCACATAAAAGACTTTAAAACAACACGATAAAACGAGGTAAACGCTGTTAAAAGAATACAGTTCATTTGTCCATACCCTAAAAACAGTCCAAGAATCCCAGTGTGTTGATAAGTCCAATGTGAGTGTCCACCGGTGTATATACAATCCACAGAAAGTGTAATCCAAAGTTTGTAGGTGGTGAATGGAAAGGTGAGCTCTAAAATTAGCAACTCCTCAATCCAACAGTTTGGTGACTGTCCTTTGTTTGTCATGCTGCTCTCTTATACAGTTGTACTTCCTGCTTTCTGTCATGTGTCTAGTCACATGGCAGGCCAACCATCCATTTTTTAAAGACACACACTCACTTAAAATGTTAAGAGTAATAAAATGGCCTAAAAAACATGTAAAACACTTAAAACTCTATAATACATTTAAATGATTGTAATAAATAGAGCGGTAAAACACGTCTTTCTAAAAGCCAGCATATTATATAAATAGTGAAGAAAAGGCAAAAGCTTACAGCACCTGGTATTCCCAGGCGGTCTCCCATCCAAGTGTAACAATCGGCCTTATCGGCCGAGTTACAAGACTAAAATGGGGTCAGATTTAACTGTGAGAGATGACTAGTGGTTAAAAGAATGAGACATAAAAGAAGATTGGTTTAAATAGATTTGGTTTATTTACAAGGTTCACATAAAAGACTTTAAAACAACACGATAAAATGAGGTAAACGCTGTTAAAAGAATACAGTTCATTTGTCCATACCCTAAAAACAGTCCAAGAATCCCAGTGTGTTGATAAGTCCAATGTGAGTATGGCCGTAAGCGAGGGCTGCTCCAAAAAGTGGGCTATTTAAAGATCAGCCTCCGTAAAAGCCAGCATATTATATAAATAGTGAAGAAAAGGCAAAAGCTTACAGCACCTGGTATTCCCAGGCGGTCTCCCATCCAAGTGTAACAATCGGCCTTATCGGCCGAGTTACAAGACTAAAATGGGGTCAGATTTAACTGTGAGAGATGACTAGTGGTTAAAAGAATGAGACATAAAAGAAGATTGGTTTAAATAGATTTGGTTTATTTACAAGGTTCACATAAAAGACTTTAAAACAACACGTTAAAATGAGGTAAACGCTGTTAAAAGAATACAGTTCATTTGTCCATACCCTAAAAACAGTCCAAGAATCCCAGTGTGTTGATAAGTCCAATGTGAGTGTCCACCGGTGTATATACAATCCACAGAAAGTGTAATCCAAAGTTTGCAGGTGGTGAATGGAAAGGTGAGCTCTAAAATTAGCAACTCCTCAATCCAACAGTTTGGTGACTGTCCTTTGTTTGTCATGCTGCTCTCTTATACAGTTGTACTTCCTGCTTCCTGTCATGTGTCTAGTCACATGGCAGGCCAACCATCCATTTTTTAAAGACACACACTCACTTAAAATGTTAAGAGTAATAAAATGGCCTAAAAAACATGTAAAACACTTAAAACTCTATAATACATTTAAATGATTGTAATAAATAGAGCGGTAAAACACGTCTTTCTAAAAGCCAGCATATTATATAAATAGTGAAGAAAAGGCAAAAGCTTACAGCACCTGGTATTCCCAGGCGGTCTCCCATCCAAGTGTAACAATCGGCCTTATCGGCCGAGTTACAAGACTAAAATGGGGTCAGATTTAACTGTGAGAGATGACTAGTGGTTAAAAGAATGAGACATAAAAGAAGATTGGTTTAAATAGATTTGGTTTATTTACAAGGTTCACATAAAAGACTTTAAAACAACACGATAAAACGAGGTAAACGCTGTTAAAAGAATACAGTTCATTTGTCCATACCCTAAAAACAGTCCAAGAATCCCAGTGTGTTGATAAGTCCAATGTGAGTGTCCACCGGTGTATATACAATCCACAGAAAGTGTAATCCAAAGTTTGCAGGTGGTGAATGGAAAGGTGAGCTCTAAAATTAGCAACTCCTCAATCCAACAGTTTGGTGACTGTCCGTTGTATGTCATGCTGCTCTCTTATACAGTTGTACTTCCTGCTTCCTGTCATGTGTCTAGTCACATGGCAGGCCAACCATCCATTTTTTAAAGACACACACTCACTTAAAATGTTAAGAGTAATAAAAGGGCCTAAAAAACATGTAAAACACTTAAAACTCTATAATACATTTAAATGATTGTAATAAATAGAGCGGTAAAACACGTCTTTCTAAAAGCCAGCATATTAAATAAATAGTGAAGAAAAGGCAAAAGCTTACAGCACCTGGTATTCCCAGGCGGTCTCCCACCCAAGTACTAAGCAGGCCCGACGCTGCTTAGCTTCCGAGATCAGACGAGATCGGGCGCTCTCAGCGCGGTATGGCCGTAAGCGAGGGCTGCTCCAAAAAGTGGGCTATTTAAAGATCAGCCTCCGTAAAAGCCAGCATATTATATAAATAGTGAAGAAAAGGCAAAAGCTTACAGCACCTGGTATTCCCAGGCGGTCTCCCATAAAAGTGTAACAATCGGCCTTATCAGCCGAGTTACAAGACTAAAATGGGGTCCGATTTAACTGTGAGAGATGACTAGTGGTTAAAAGAATGAGACATAAAAGAAAATTGGTTTAAATAGATTTGGTGTATTTACAAGGTTCACATAAAAGACTTTAAAACAACACGATAAAACTAGGTAAACTCTGTTAAAAGAATACAGTTCATTTGTCCATACCCTAAAAACAGGTAAACTCTGTTAAAAGAATACAGTTCATTTGTCCATACCCTAAAAACAGTCCAAGAACCCCAGTGTGTTGATAAGTCCAATGTGAGTGTCCACCAGTGTATATACAATCCACAGAAAGTGTAATCCAAAGTTTGCAGGTGGTGAATGGAAAGGTGAGCTCTAAAATTAGCAACTCCTCAATCCAACAGTTTGGTGACTGTCCTTTGTTTGTCATGCTGCTCTCTTATACAGTTGTACTTCCTGCTTCCTGTCATGTGTCTAGTCACATGACAGGCCAACCATCCATTTATTAAAGACACATACACTTAAAATGTTAAGAGTAATAAAATGGCCTAAAAAACATGTAAAACACTTAAAACTCTATAATACATGTAAATGATTGTAATAAATAGAGCGGTAAAACACGTCTTTCTAAAAGCCAGCATATTATATAAATAGTGAAGAAAAGGCAAAAGCTTACAGCACCTGGTATTCCCAGGCGGTCTCCCATCCAAGTACTAACCAGGCCCGACGCTGCTTAGCTTCCGAGATCAGATGAGATCGGGCGCTCTCAGCGCGGTATGGCCATAAGCGAGGGCTGCTCCAAAAAGTGGGCTATTTAAAGATCAGCCTCCGTAAAAGCCAGCATATTATATAAATAGTGAAGAAAAGGCAAAAGCTTACAGCACCTGGTATTCCCAGGCGGTCTCCCATCCAAGTACTAACCAGGCCCGACGCTGCTTAGCTTCCGAGATCAGACGAGATCGGGCGCTCTCAGCGCGGTATTGCCATAAGCTAGGGCTGCTTCAAAAAGTGGGCTATTTAAAGATCAGCCTCCGTAAAAGCCAGCATATTATATAAATAGTGAAGAAAAGGCAAAAGCTTACAGCACCTGGTATTCCCAGGCGGTCTCCCATAAAAGTGTAACAATCGGCCTTATCAGCCGAGTTACAAGACTAAAATGGGGTCCGATTTAACTGTGAGAGATGACTAGTGGTTAAAAGAATGAGACATAAAAGAAAATTGGTTTAAATAGATTTGGTGTATTTACAAGGTTCACATAAAAGACTTTAAAACAACACGATAAAACTAGGTAAACTCTGTTAAAAGAATACAGTTCATTTGTCCATACCCTAAAAACAGGTAAACTCTGTTAAAAGAATACAGTTCATTTGTCCATACCCTAAAAACAGTCCAAGAACCCCAGTGTGTTGATAAGTCCAATGTGAGTGTCCACCAGTGTATATACAATCCACAGAAAGTGTAATCCAAAGTTTGCAGGTGGTGAATGGAAAGGTGAGCTCTAAAATTAGCAACTCCTCAATCCAACAGTTTGGTGACTGTCCTTTGTTTGTCATGCTGCTCTCTTATACAGTTGTACTTCCTGCTTCCTGTCATGTGTCTAGTCACATGACAGGCCAACCATCCATTTATTAAAGACACATACACTTAAAATGTTAAGAGTAATAAAATGGCCTAAAAAACATGTAAAACACTTAAAACTCTATAATACATGTAAATGATTGTAATAAATAGAGCGGTAAAACACGTCTTTCTAAAAGCCAGCATATTATATAAATAGTGAAGAAAAGGCAAAAGCTTACAGCACCTGGTATTCCCAGGCGGTCTCCCATCCAAGTACTAACCAGGCCCGACGCTGCTTAGCTTCCGAGATCAGACGAGATCGGGCGCTCTCAGCACGGTATGGCCATAAGCGAGAGCTGCTCCAAAAAGTGGGCTATTTAAAGATCAGCCTCCGTAAAAGCCAGCATATTATATAAATAGTGAAGAAAAGGCAAAAGCTTACAGCACCTGGTATTCCCAGTCCAAGAACCCCAGTGTGTTGATAAGTCCAATGTGAGTGTCCACCAGTGTATATACAATCCACAGAAAGTGTAATCCAAAGTTTGCAGGTGGTGAATGGAAAGGTGAGCTCTAAAATTAGCAACTCCTCAATCCAACAGTTTGGTGACTGTCCTTTGTTTGTCATGCTGCTCTCTTATACAGTTGTACTTCCTGCTTCCTGTCATGTGTCTAGTCACATGACAGGCCAACCATCCATTTATTAAAGACACATACACTTAAAATGTTAAGAGTAATAAAATGGCCTAAAAAACATGTAAAACACTTAAAACTCTATAATACTTTTAAATGATTGTAATAAATAGAGCGGTAAAACACGTCTTTCTAAAAGCCAGCATATTATATAAATAGTGAAGAAAAGGCAAAAGCTTACAGCACCTGGTATTCCCAGGCGGTCTCCCATCCAAGTGTAACAATCGGCCTTATCGGCCGAGTTACAAGACTAAAATGGGGTCAGAATTAACTGTGAGAGATGACTAGTGGTTAAAAGAATGAGACATAAAAGAAGATTGGTTTAAATAGATTTGGTTTATTTACAAGGTTCACATAAAAGACTTTAAAACAACACGATAAAATGAGGTAAACGCTGTTAAAAGAATACAGTTCATTTGTCCATACCCTAAAAACAGTCCAAGAATCCCAGTGTGTTGATAAGTCCAATGTGAGTATGGCCGTAAGCGAGGGCTGCTCCAAAAAGTGGGCTATTTAAAGATCAGCCTCCGTAAAAGCCAGCATATTATATAAATAGTGAAGAAAAGGCAAAAGCTTACAGCACCTGGTATTCCCAGGCGGTCTCCCATCCAAGTGTAACAATCGGCCTTATCGGCCGAGTTACAAGACTAAAATGGGGTCAGATTTAACTGTGAGAGATGACTAGTGGTTAAAAGAATGAGACATAAAAGAAGATTGGTTTAAATAGATTTGGTTTATTTACAAGGTTCACATAAAAGACTTTAAAACAACACGTTAAAATGAGGTAAACGCTGTTAAAAGAATACAGTTCATTTGTCCATACCCTAAAAACAGTCCAAGAATCCCAGTGTGTTGATAAGTCCAATGTGAGTGTCCACCGGTGTATATACAATCCACAGAAAGTGTAATCCAAAGTTTGCAGGTGGTGAATGGAAAGGTGAGCTCTAAAATTAGCAACTCCTCAATCCAACAGTTTGGTGACTGTCCTTTGTTTGTCATGCTGCTCTCTTATACAGTTGTACTTCCTGCTTCCTGTCATGTGTCTAGTCACATGGCAGGCCAACCATCCATTTTTTAAAGACACACACTCACTTAAAATGTTAAGAGTAATAAAATGGCCTAAAAAACATGTAAAACACTTAAAACTCTATAATACATTTAAATGATTGTAATAAATAGAGCGGTAAAACACGTCTTTCTAAAAGCCAGCATATTATATAAATAGTGAAGAAAAGGCAAAAGCTTACAGCACCTGGTATTCCCAGGCGGTCTCCCATCCAAGTGTAACAATCGGCCTTATCGGCCGAGTTACAAGACTAAAATGGGGTCAGATTTAACTGTGAGAGATGACTAGTGGTTAAAAGAATGAGACATAAAAGAAGATTGGTTTAAATAGATTTGGTTTATTTACAAGGTTCACATAAAAGACTTTAAAACAACACGATAAAACGAGGTAAACGCTGTTAAAAGAATACAGTTCATTTGTCCATACCCTAAAAACAGTCCAAGAATCCCAGTGTGTTGATAAGTCCAATGTGAGTGTCCACCGGTGTATATACAATCCACAGAAAGTGTAATCCAAAGTTTGCAGGTGGTGAATGGAAAGGTGAGCTCTAAAATTAGCAACTCCTCAATCCAACAGTTTGGTGACTGTCCGTTGTATGTCATGCTGCTCTCTTATACAGTTGTACTTCCTGCTTCCTGTCATGTGTCTAGTCACATGGCAGGCCAACCATCCATTTTTTAAAGACACACACTCACTTAAAATGTTAAGAGTAATAAAAGGGCCTAAAAAACATGTAAAACACTTAAAACTCTATAATACATTTAAATGATTGTAATAAATAGAGCGGTAAAACACGTCTTTCTAAAAGCCAGCATATTAAATAAATAGTGAAGAAAAGGCAAAAGCTTACAGCACCTGGTATTCCCAGGCGGTCTCCCACCCAAGTACTAAGCAGGCCCGACGCTGCTTAGCTTCCGAGATCAAACGAGATCGGGCGCTCTCAGCGCGGTATGGCCGTAAGCGAGGGCTGCTCCAAAAAGTGGGCTATTTAAAGATCAGCCTCCGTAAAAGCCAGCATATTATATAAATAGTGAAGAAAAGGCAAAAGCTTACAGCACCTGGTATTCCCAGGCGGTCTCCCATAAAAGTGTAACAATCGGCCTTATCAGCCGAGTTACAAGACTAAAATGGGGTCCGATTTAACTGTGAGAGATGACTAGTGGTTAAAAGAATGAGACATAAAAGAAAATTGGTTTAAATAGATTTGGTGTATTTACAAGGTTCACATAAAAGACTTTAAAACAACACGATAAAACTAGGTAAACTCTGTTAAAAGAATACAGTTCATTTGTCCATACCCTAAAAACAGGTAAACTCTGTTAAAAGAATACAGTTCATTTGTCCATACCCTAAAAACAGTCCAAGAACCCCAGTGTGTTGATAAGTCCAATGTGAGTGTCCACCAGTGTATATACAATCCACAGAAAGTGTAATCCAAAGTTTGCAGGTGGTGAATGGAAAGGTGAGCTCTAAAATTAGCAACTCCTCAATCCAACAGTTTGGTGACTGTCCTTTGTTTGTCATGCTGCTCTCTTATACAGTTGTACTTCCTGCTTCCTGTCATGTGTCTAGTCACATGACAGGCCAACCATCCATTTATTAAAGACACATACACTTAAAATGTTAAGAGTAATAAAATGGCCTAAAAAACATGTAAAACACTTAAAACTCTATAATACATGTAAATGATTGTAATAAATAGAGCGGTAAAACACGTCTTTCTAAAAGCCAGCATATTATATAAATAGTGAAGAAAAGGCAAAAGCTTACAGCACCTGGTATTCCCAGGCGGTCTCCCATCCAAGTGTAACAATCGGCCTTATCGGCCGAGTTACAAGACTAAAATGGGGTCAGATTTAACTGTGAGAGATGACTAGTGGTTAAAAGAATGAGACATAAAAGAAGATTGGTTTAAATAGATTTGGTTTATTTACAAGGTTCACATAAAAGACTTTAAAACAACACGATAAAACGAGGTAAACGCTGTTAAAAGAATACAGTTCATTTGTCCATACCCTAAAAACAGTCCAAGAATCCCAGTGTGTTGATAAGTCCAATGTGAGTGTCCACCGGTGTATATACAATCCACAGAAAGTGTAATCCAAAGTTTGCAGGTGGTGAATGGAAAGGTGAGCTCTAAAATTAGCAACTCCTCAATCCAACAGTTTGGTGACTGTCCGTTGTATGTCATGCTGCTCTCTTATACAGTTGTACTTCCTGCTTCCTGTCATGTGTCTAGTCACATGGCAGGCCAACCATCCATTTTTTAAAGACACACACTCACTTAAAATGTTAAGAGTAATAAAAGGGCCTAAAAAACATGTAAAACACTTAAAACTCTATAATACATTTAAATGATTGTAATAAATAGAGCGGTAAAACACGTCTTTCTAAAAGCCAGCATATTAAATAAATAGTGAAGAAAAGGCAAAAGCTTACAGCACCTGGTATTCCCAGGCGGTCTCCCACCCAAGTACTAAGCAGGCCCGACGCTGCTTAGCTTCCGAGATCAGACGAGATCGGGCGCTCTCAGCGCGGTATGGCCGTAAGCGAGGGCTGCTCCAAAAAGTGGGCTATTTAAAGATCAGCCTCCGTAAAAGCCAGCATATTATATAAATAGTGAAGAAAAGGCAAAAGCTTACAGCACCTGGTATTCCCAGGCGGTCTCCCATAAAAGTGTAACAATCGGCCTTATCAGCCGAGTTACAAGACTAAAATGGGGTCCGATTTAACTGTGAGAGATGACTAGTGGTTAAAAGAATGAGACATAAAAGAAAATTGGTTTAAATAGATTTGGTGTATTTACAAGGTTCACATAAAAGACTTTAAAACAACACAATAAAACTAGGTAAACTCTGTTAAAAGAATACAGTTCATTTGTCCATACCCTAAAAACAGGTAAACTCTGTTAAAAGAATACAGTTCATTTGTCCATACCCTAAAAACAGTCCAAGAACCCCAGTGTGTTGATAAGTCCAATGTGAGTGTCCACCAGTGTATATACAATCCACAGAAAGTGTAATCCAAAGTTTGCAGGTGGTGAATGGAAAGGTGAGCTCTAAAATTAGCAACTCCTCAATCCAACAGTTTGGTGACTGTCCTTTGTTTGTCATGCTGCTCTCTTATACAGTTGTACTTCCTGCTTCCTGTCATGTGTCTAGTCACATGACAGGCCAACCATCCATTTATTAAAGACACATACACTTAAAATGTTAAGAGTAATAAAATGGCCTAAAAAACATGTAAAACACTTAAAACTCTATAATACATGTAAATGATTGTAATAAATAGAGCGGTAAAACACGTCTTTCTAAAAGCCAGCATATTATATAAATAGTGAAGAAAAGGCAAAAGCTTACAGCACCTGGTATTCCCAGGCGGTCTCCCATCCAAGTACTAACCAGGCCCGACGCTGCTTAGCTTCCGAGATCAGATGAGATCGGGCGCTCTCAGCGCGGTATGGCCATAAGCGAGGGCTGCTCCAAAAAGTGGGCTATTTAAAGATCAGCCTCCGTAAAAGCCAGCATATTATATAAATAGTGAAGAAAAGGCAAAAGCTTACAGCACCTGGTATTCCCAGGCGGTCTCCCATCCAAGTACTAACCAGGCCCGACGCTGCTTAGCTTCCGAGATCAGACGAGATCGGGCGCTCTCAGCGCGGTATTGCCATAAGCTAGGGCTGCTTCAAAAAGTGGGCTATTTAAAGATCAGCCTCCGTAAAAGCCAGCATATTATATAAATAGTGAAGAAAAGGCAAAAGCTTACAGCACCTGGTATTCCCAGGCGGTCTCCCATAAAAGTGTAACAATCGGCCTTATCAGCCGAGTTACAAGACTAAAATGGGGTCCGATTTAACTGTGAGAGATGACTAGTGGTTAAAAGAATGAGACATAAAAGAAAATTGGTTTAAATAGATTTGGTGTATTTACAAGGTTCACATAAAAGACTTTAAAACAACACGATAAAACTAGGTAAACTCTGTTAAAAGAATACAGTTCATTTGTCCATACCCTAAAAACAGGTAAACTCTGTTAAAAGAATACAGTTCATTTGTCCATACCCTAAAAACAGTCCAAGAACCCCAGTGTGTTGATAAGTCCAATGTGAGTGTCCACCAGTGTATATACAATCCACAGAAAGTGTAATCCAAAGTTTGCAGGTGGTGAATGGAAAGGTGAGCTCTAAAATTAGCAACTCCTCAATCCAACAGTTTGGTGACTGTCCTTTGTTTGTCATGCTGCTCTCTTATACAGTTGTACTTCCTGCTTCCTGTCATGTGTCTAGTCACATGACAGGCCAACCATCCATTTATTAAAGACACATACACTTAAAATGTTAAGAGTAATAAAATGGCCTAAAAAACATGTAAAACACTTAAAACTCTATAATACATGTAAATGATTGTAATAAATAGAGCGGTAAAACACGTCTTTCTAAAAGCCAGCATATTATATAAATAGTGAAGAAAAGGCAAAAGCTTACAGCACCTGGTATTCCCAGGCGGTCTCCCATCCAAGTACTAACCAGGCCCGACGCTGCTTAGCTTCCGAGATCAGACGAGATCGGGCGCTCTCAGCACGGTATGGCCATAAGCGAGAGCTGCTCCAAAAAGTGGGCTATTTAAAGATCAGCCTCCGTAAAAGCCAGCATATTATATAAATAGTGAAGAAAAGGCAAAAGCTTACAGCACCTGGTATTCCCAGTCCAAGAACCCCAGTGTGTTGATAAGTCCAATGTGAGTGTCCACCAGTGTATATACAATCCACAGAAAGTGTAATCCAAAGTTTGCAGGTGGTGAATGGAAAGGTGAGCTCTAAAATTAGCAACTCCTCAATCCAACAGTTTGGTGACTGTCCTTTGTTTGTCATGCTGCTCTCTTATACAGTTGTACTTCCTGCTTCCTGTCATGTGTCTAGTCACATGACAGGCCAACCATCCATTTATTAAAGACACATACACTTAAAATGTTAAGAGTAATAAAATGGCCTAAAAAACATGTAAAACACTTAAAACTCTATAATACTTTTAAATGATTGTAATAAATAGAGCGGTAAAACACGTCTTTCTAAAAGCCAGCATATTATATAAATAGTGAAGAAAAGGCAAAAGCTTACAGCACCTGGTATTCCCAGGCGGTCTCCCATCCAAGTGTAACAATCGGCCTTATCGGCCGAGTTACAAGACTAAAATGGGGTCAGATTTAACTGTGAGAGATGACTAGTGGTTAAAAGAATGAGACATAAAAGAAGATTGGTTTAAATAGATTTGGTTTATTTACAAGGTTCACATAAAAGACTTTAAAACAACACGATAAAATGAGGTAAACGCTGTTAAAAGAATACAGTTCATTTGTCCATACCCTAAAAACAGTCCAAGAATCCCAGTGTGTTGATAAGTCCAATGTGAGTATGGCCGTAAGCGAGGGCTGCTCCAAAAAGTGGGCTATTTAAAGATCAGCCTCCGTAAAAGCCAGCATATTATATAAATAGTGAAGAAAAGGCAAAAGCTTACAGCACCTGGTATTCCCAGGCGGTCTCCCATCCAAGTGTAACAATCGGCCTTATCGGCCGAGTTACAAGACTAAAATGGGGTCAGATTTAACTGTGAGAGATGACTAGTGGTTAAAAGAATGAGACATAAAAGAAGATTGGTTTAAATAGATTTGGTTTATTTACAAGGTTCACATAAAAGACTTTAAAACAACACGTTAAAATGAGGTAAACGCTGTTAAAAGAATACAGTTCATTTGTCCATACCCTAAAAACAGTCCAAGAATCCCAGTGTGTTGATAAGTCCAATGTGAGTGTCCACCGGTGTATATACAATCCACAGAAAGTGTAATCCAAAGTTTGCAGGTGGTGAATGGAAAGGTGAGCTCTAAAATTAGCAACTCCTCAATCCAACAGTTTGGTGACTGTCCTTTGTTTGTCATGCTGCTCTCTTATACAGTTGTACTTCCTGCTTCCTGTCATGTGTCTAGTCACATGGCAGGCCAACCATCCATTTTTTAAAGACACACACTCACTTAAAATGTTAAGAGTAATAAAATGGCCTAAAAAACATGTAAAACACTTAAAACTCTATAATACATTTAAATGATTGTAATAAATAGAGCGGTAAAACACGTCTTTCTAAAAGCCAGCATATTATATAAATAGTGAAGAAAAGGCAAAAGCTTACAGCACCTGGTATTCCCAGGCGGTCTCCCATCCAAGTACTAACCAGGCCCGACGCTGCTTAGCTTCCGAGATCAGATGAGATCGGGCGCTCTCAGCGCGGTATGGCCATAAGCGAGGGCTGTTCCAAAAAGTGGGCTATTTAAAGATCAGCCTCCGTAAAAGCCAGCATATTATATAAATAGTGAAGAAAAGGCAAAAGCTTACAGCACCTGGTATTCCCAGGCGGTCTCCCATCCAAGTACTAACCAGGCCCGACGCTGCTTAGCTTCCGAGATCAGACGAGATCGGGCGCTCTCAGCGCGGTATTGCCATAAGCTAGGGCTGCTTCAAAAAGTGGGCTATTTAAAGATCAGCCTCCGTAAAAGCCAGCATATTATATAAATAGTGAAGAAAAGGCAAAAGCTTACAGCACCTGGTATTCCCAGGCGGTCTCCCATAAAAGTGTAACAATCGGCCTTATCAGCCGAGTTACAAGACTAAAATGGGGTCAGATTTAACTGTGAGAGATGACTAGTGGTTAAAAGAATGAGACATAAAAGAAGATTGGTTTAAATAGATTTGGTGTATTTACAAGGTTCACATAAAAGACTTTAAAACAACACGATAAAACTAGGTAAACGCTGTTAAAAGAATACAGTTCATTTGTCCATACCCTAAAAACAGTCCAAGAATCCCAGTGTGTTGATAAGTCCAATGTGAGTGTCCACCGGTGTATATACAATCCACAGAAAGTGTAATCCAAAGTTTGCAGGTGGTGAATGGAAAGGTGAGCTCTAAAATTAGCAACTCCTCAATCCAACAGTTTGGTGACTGTCCTTTGTTTGTCATGCTGCTCTCTTATACAGTTGTACTTCCTGCTTTCTGTCATGTGTCTAGTCACATGGCAGGCCAACCATCCATTTTTTAAAGACACACACTCACTTAAAATGTTAAGAGTAATAAAATGGCCTAAAAAACATGTAAAACACTTAAAACTCTATAATACATTTAAATGATTGTAATAAATAGAGCGGTAAAACACGTCTTTCTAAAAGCCAGCATATTATATAAATAGTGAAGAAAAGGCAAAAGCTTACAGCACCTGGTATTCCCAGGCGGTCTCCCATCCAAGTACTAACCAGGCCCGACGCTGCTTAGCTTCCGAGATCAGATGAGATCGGGCGCTCTCAGCGCGGTATGGCCATAAGCGAGGGCTGCTCCAAAAAGTGGGCTATTTAAAGATCAGCCTCCGTAAAAGCCAGCATATTATATAAATAGTGAAGAAAAGGCAAAAGCTTACAGCACCTGGTATTCCCAGGCGGTCTCCCATCCAAGTACTAACCAGGCCCGACGCTGCTTAGCTTCCGAGATCAGACGAGATCGGGCGCTCTCAGCGCGGTATTGCCATAAGCTAGGGCTGCTTCAAAAAGTGGGCTATTTAAAGATCAGCCTCCGTAAAAGCCAGCATATTATATAAATAGTGAAGAAAAGGCAAAAGCTTACAGCACCTGGTATTCCCAGGCGGTCTCCCATAAAAGTGTAACAATCGGCCTTATCAGCCGAGTTACAAGACTAAAATGGGGTCCGATTTAACTGTGAGAGATGACTAGTGGTTAAAAGAATGAGACATAAAAGAAAATTGGTTTAAATAGATTTGGTGTATTTACAAGGTTCACATAAAAGACTTTAAAACAACACGATAAAACTAGGTAAACTCTGTTAAAAGAATACAGTTCATTTGTCCATACCCTAAAAACAGGTAAACTCTGTTAAAAGAATACAGTTCATTTGTCCATACCCTAAAAACAGTCCAAGAACCCCAGTGTGTTGATAAGTCCAATGTGAGTGTCCACCAGTGTATATACAATCCACAGAAAGTGTAATCCAAAGTTTGCAGGTGGTGAATGGAAAGGTGAGCTCTAAAATTAGCAACTCCTCAATCCAACAGTTTGGTGACTGTCCTTTGTTTGTCATGCTGCTCTCTTATACAGTTGTACTTCCTGCTTCCTGTCATGTGTCTAGTCACATGACAGGCCAACCATCCATTTATTAAAGACACATACACTTAAAATGTTAAGAGTAATAAAATGGCCTAAAAAACATGTAAAACACTTAAAACTCTATAATACATGTAAATGATTGTAATAAATAGAGCGGTAAAACACGTCTTTCTAAAAGCCAGCATATTATATAAATAGTGAAGAAAAGGCAAAAGCTTACAGCACCTGGTATTCCCAGGCGGTCTCCCATCCAAGTACTAACCAGGCCCGACGCTGCTTAGCTTCCGAGATCAGACGAGATCGGGCGCTCTCAGCACGGTATGGCCATAAGCGAGAGCTGCTCCAAAAAGTGGGCTATTTAAAGATCAGCCTCCGTAAAAGCCAGCATATTATATAAATAGTGAAGAAAAGGCAAAAGCTTACAGCACCTGGTATTCCCAGTCCAAGAACCCCAGTGTGTTGATAAGTCCAATGTGAGTGTCCACCAGTGTATATACAATCCACAGAAAGTGTAATCCAAAGTTTGCAGGTGGTGAATGGAAAGGTGAGCTCTAAAATTAGCAACTCCTCAATCCAACAGTTTGGTGACTGTCCTTTGTTTGTCATGCTGCTCTCTTATACAGTTGTACTTCCTGCTTCCTGTCATGTGTCTAGTCACATGACAGGCCAACCATCCATTTATTAAAGACACATACACTTAAAATGTTAAGAGTAATAAAATGGCCTAAAAAACATGTAAAACACTTAAAACTCTATAATACTTTTAAATGATTGTAATAAATAGAGCGGTAAAACACGTCTTTCTAAAAGCCAGCATATTATATAAATAGTGAAGAAAAGGCAAAAGCTTACAGCACCTGGTATTCCCAGGCGGTCTCCCATCCAAGTGTAACAATCGGCCTTATCGGCCGAGTTACAAGACTAAAATGGGGTCAGATTTAACTGTGAGAGATGACTAGTGGTTAAAAGAATGAGACATAAAAGAAGATTGGTTTAAATAGATTTGGTTTATTTACAAGGTTCACATAAAAGACTTTAAAACAACACGATAAAATGAGGTAAACGCTGTTAAAAGAATACAGTTCATTTGTCCATACCCTAAAAACAGTCCAAGAATCCCAGTGTGTTGATAAGTCCAATGTGAGTATGGCCGTAAGCGAGGGCTGCTCCAAAAAGTGGGCTATTTAAAGATCAGCCTCCGTAAAAGCCAGCATATTATATAAATAGTGAAGAAAAGGCAAAAGCTTACAGCACCTGGTATTCCCAGGCGGTCTCCCATCCAAGTGTAACAATCGGCCTTATCGGCCGAGTTACAAGACTAAAATGGGGTCAGATTTAACTGTGAGAGATGACTAGTGGTTAAAAGAATGAGACATAAAAGAAGATTGGTTTAAATAGATTTGGTTTATTTACAAGGTTCACATAAAAGACTTTAAAACAACACGTTAAAATGAGGTAAACGCTGTTAAAAGAATACAGTTCATTTGTCCATACCCTAAAAACAGTCCAAGAATCCCAGTGTGTTGATAAGTCCAATGTGAGTGTCCACCGGTGTATATACAATCCACAGAAAGTGTAATCCAAAGTTTGCAGGTGGTGAATGGAAAGGTGAGCTCTAAAATTAGCAACTCCTCAATCCAACAGTTTGGTGACTGTCCTTTGTTTGTCATGCTGCTCTCTTATACAGTTGTACTTCCTGCTTCCTGTCATGTGTCTAGTCACATGGCAGGCCAACCATCCATTTTTTAAAGACACACACTCACTTAAAATGTTAAGAGTAATAAAATGGCCTAAAAAACATGTAAAACACTTAAAACTCTATAATACATTTAAATGATTGTAATAAATAGAGCGGTAAAACACGTCTTTCTAAAAGCCAGCATATTATATAAATAGTGAAGAAAAGGCAAAAGCTTACAGCACCTGGTATTCCCAGGCGGTCTCCCATCCAAGTACTAACCAGGCCCGACGCTGCTTAGCTTCCGAGATCAGATGAGATCGGGCGCTCTCAGCGCGGTATGGCCATAAGCGAGGGCTGCTCCAAAAAGTGGGCTATTTAAAGATCAGCCTCCGTAAAAGCCAGCATATTATATAAATAGTGAAGAAAAGGCAAAAGCTTACAGCACCTGGTATTCCCAGGCGGTCTCCCATCCAAGTACTAACCA
>NW_027394277.1:6359125-6432856 GCF_049309525.1 Garra rufa
TAAAAGCCAGCATTTTAAATAAATAGTGAAGAAAAGGCAAAAGCTTACAGCACCTGGTATTCCCAGGCGGTCTCCCATCCAAGTACTAAGCAGGCCCGACGCTGCTTAGCTTCCGAGATCAGACGAGATCGGGCGCTCTCAGCGCGGTATGGCCGTAAGCCAGGGCTGCTCCAAAAAGTGGGCTATTTAAAGATCAGCCTCCGTAAAAGCCAGCATATTATATAAATAGTGAAGAAAAGGCAAAAGCTTACAGCACCTGGTATTCCCAGGCGGTCTCCCATCCAAGTACTAAACAGGCCCGACGCTGTTTAGCTTCCGAGATCAGACGAGATCGGGCGCTCTCAGCGCGGTATGGCCGTAAACGAGGGCTGCTCCAAAAAGTGGGCCATTTAAAGATCAGCCTCCGTAAAAGCCAGCATATTATATAAATAGTGAAGAAAAGGCAAAAGCTTACAGCACCTGGTATTCCCAGGCGGTCTCCCATCCAAGTGTAACAATCGGCCTTATCGGCCGAGTTACAAGACTAAAATGGGGTCAGATTTAACTGTGAGAGATGACTAGTGGTTAAAAGAATGAGACATAAAAGAAGATTGGTTTAAATAGATTTGGTTTATTTACAAGGTTCACATAAAAGACTTTAAAACAACACGATAAAACGAGGTAAACGCTGTTAAAAGAATACAGTTCATTTGTCCATACCCTAAAAACAGTCCAAGAATCCCAGTGTGTTGATAAGTCCAATGTGAGTGTCCACCGGTGTATATACAATCCACAGAAAGTGTAATCCAAAGTTTGTAGGTGGTGAATGGAAAGGTGAGCTCTAAAATTAGCAACTCCTCAATCCAACAGTTTGGTGACTGTCCTTTGTTTGTCATGCTGCTCTCTTATACAGTTGTACTTCCTGCTTTCTGTCATGTGTCTAGTCACATGGCAGGCCAACCATCCATTTTTTAAAGACACACACTCACTTAAAATGTTAAGAGTAATAAAATGGCCTAAAAAACATGTAAAACACTTAAAACTCTATAATACATTTAAATGATTGTAATAAATAGAGCGGTAAAACACGTCTTTCTAAAAGCCAGCATATTATATAAATAGTGAAGAAAAGGCAAAAGCTTACAGCACCTGGTATTCCCAGGCGGTCTCCCATCCAAGTACTAAGCAGGCCCGACGCTGCTTAGCTTCCGAGATCAGACGAGATCGGGCGCTCTCAGCGCGGTATGGCCGTAAGCGAGGGTTGCTCCAAAAAGTGGGCTATTTAAAGATCAGCCTCCGTAAAAGCCAGCATATTATATAAATAGTGAAGAAAAGGCAAAAGCTTACAGCACCTGGTATTCCCAGGCGGTCTCCCATCCAAGTGTAACAATCGGCCTTATCGGCCGAGTTACAAGACTAAAATGGGGTCAGATTTAACTGTGAGAGATGACTAGTGGTTAAAAGAATGAGACATAAAAGAAGATTGGTTTAAATAGATTTGGTTTATTTACAAGGTTCACTTAAAAGACTTTAAAACAACACGATAAAATGAGGTAAACGCTGTTAAAAGAATACAGTTCATTTGTCCATACCCTAAAAACAGTCCAAGAATCCCAGTGTGTTGATAAGTCCAATGTGAGTGTCCACCGGTGTATATACAATCCACAGAAAGTGTAATCCAAAGTTTGCAGGTGGTGAATGGAAAGGTGAGCTCTAAAATTAGCAACTCCTCAATCCAACAGTTTGGTGACTGTCCTTTGTTTGTCATGCTGCTCTCTTATACAGTTGTACTTCCTGCTTCCTGTCATGTGTCTAGTCACATGGCAGGCCAACCATCCATTTTTTAAAGACACACACTCACTTAAAATGTTAAGAGTAATAAAATGGCCTAAAAACATGTAAAACACTTAAAACTCTATAATACATTTAAATGATTGTAATAAATAGAGCGGTAAAACACGTCTTTCTAAAAGCCAGCATATTATATAAATAGTGAAGAAAAGGCAAAAGCTTACAGCACCTGGTATTCCCAGGCGGTCTCCCATCCAAGTACTAAGCAGGCCCGACGCTGCTTAGCTTCCGAGATCAGACGAGATCGGGCGCTCTCAGCGCGGTATGGCCGTAAGCGAGGGCTGCTCCAAAAAGTGGGCTATTTAAAGATCAGCCTCCGTAAAAGCCAGCATATTATATAAATAGTGAAGAAAAGGCAAAAGCTTACAGCACCTGGTATTCCCAGGCGGTCTCCCATCCAAGTGTAACAATCGGCCTTATCAGCCGAGTTACAAGACTAAAATGGGGTCAGATTTAACTGTGAGAGATGACTAGTGGTTAAAAGAATGAGACATAAAAGAAGATTGGTTTAAATAGATTTGGTTTATTTACAAGGTTCACATAAAAGACTTTAAAACAACACGATAAAACGAGGTAAACGCTGTTAAAAGAATACAGTTCATTTGTCCATACCCTAAAAACAGTCCAAGAATCCCAGTGTGTTGATAAGTCCAATGTGAGTGTCCACCGGTGTATATACAATCCACAGAAAGTGTAATCCAAAGTTTGCAGGTGGTGAATGGAAAGGTGAGCTCTAAAATTAGCAACTCCTCAATCCAACAGTTTGGTGACTGTCCTTTGTTTGTCATGCTGCTCTCTTATACAGTTGTACTTCCTGCTTCCTGTCATGTGTCTAGTCACATGGCAGGCCAACCATCCATTTTTTAAAGACACACACTCACTTAAAATGTTAAGAGTAATAAAAGGGCCTAAAAAACATGTAAAACACTTAAAACTCTATAATACATTTAAATGATTGTAATAAATAGAGCGGTAAAACACGTCTTTCTAAAAGCCAGCATTTTAAATAAGTAGTGAAGAAAAGGCAAAAGCTTACAGCACCTGGTATTCCCAGGAGGTCTCCCATCCAAGTACTAAGCAGGCCCGACGCTGCTTAGCTTCCGAGATCAGACGAGATCGGGCGCTCTCAGCGCGGTATGGCCGTAAGCCAGGGCTGCTCCAAAAAGTGGGCTATTTAAAGATCAGCCTCCGTAAAAGCCAGCATATTATATAAATAGTGAAGAAAAGGCAAAAGCTTACAGTACCTGGTATTCCCAGGCGGTCTCCCATCCAAGTACTAAACAGGCCAGACGCTGCTTAGCTTCCGAGATCAGACGAGATCGGGCGCTCTCAGCGCGGTATGGCCGTAAGCGAGGGTTGCTCCAAAAAGTGGGCCATTTAAAGATCAGCCTCCGTAAAAGCCAGCATATTATATAAATAGTGAAGAAAAGGCAAAAGCTTACAGCACCTGGTATTCCCAGGCGGTCTCCCATCCAAGTGTAACAATCGGCCTTATCGGCCGAGTTACAAGACTAAAATGGGGTCAGATTTAACTGTGAGAGATGACTAGTGGTTAAAAGAATGAGACATAAAAGAAGATTGGTTTAAATAGATTTGGTTTATTTACAAGGTTCACATAAAAGACTTTAAAACAACACGATAAAATGAGGTAAACGCTGTTAAAAGAATACAGTTTATTTGTCCATACCCTAAAAACAGTCCAAGAATCCCAGTGTGTTGATAAGTCCAATGTGAGTTTCCACCGGTGTATATACAATCCACAGAAAGTGTAATCCAAAGTTTGCAGGTGGTGAATGGAAAGGTGAGCTCTAAAATTAGCAACTCCTCAATCCAACAGTTTGGTGACTGTCCTTTGTTTGTCATGCTGCTCTCTTATACAGTTGTACTTCCTGCTTCCTGTCATGTGTCTAGTCACATGGCAGGCCAACCATCCATTTTTTAAAGACACACACTCACTTAAAATGTTAAGAGTAATAAAATGGCCTAAAAAACATGTAAAACACTTAAAACTCTATAATACATTTAAATGATTGTAATAAATAGAGCGGTAAAACACGTCTTTCTAAAAGCCAGCATATTATATAAATAGTGAAGAAAAGGCAAAAGCTTACAGCACCTGGTATTCCCAGGCGGTCTCCCATCCAAGTACTAAACAGGCCAGACGCTGCTTAGCTTCCGAGATCAGACGAGATCGGGCGCTCTCAGCGCGGTATGGCCGTAAGCGAGGGTTGCTCCAAAAAGTGGGCCATTTAAAGATCAGCCTCCGTAAAAGCCAGCATATTATATAAATAGTGAAGAAAAGGCAAAAGCTTACAGCACCTGGTATTCCCAGGCGGTCTCCCATCCAAGTGTAACAATCGGCCTTATCGGCCGAGTTACAAGACTAAAATGGGGTCAGATTTAACTGTGAGAGATGACTAGTGGTTAAAAGAATGAGACATAAAAGAAGATTGGTTTAAATAGATTTGGTTTATTTACAAGGTTCACATAAAAGACTTTAAAACAACACGATAAAACGAGGTAAACGCTGTTAAAAGAATACAGTTCATTTGTCCATACCCTAAAAACAGTCCAAGAATCCCAGTGTGTTGATAAGTCCAATGTGAGTGTCCACCGGTGTATATACAATCCACAGAAAGTGTAATCCAAAGTTTGCAGGTGGTGAATGGAAAGGTGAGCTCTAAAATTAGCAACTCCTCAATCCAACAGTTTGGTGACTGTCCTTTGTTTGTCATGCTGCTCTCTTATACAGTTGTACTTCCTGCTTTCTGTCATGTGTCTAGTCACATGGCAGGCCAACCATCCATTTTTTAAAGACACACACTCACTTAAAATGTTAAGAGTAATAAAATGGCCTAAAAAACATGTAAAACACTTAAAACTCTATAATACATTTAAATGATTGTAATAAATAGAGCGGTAAAACACGTCTTTCTAAAAGCCAGCATATTATATAAATAGTGAAGAAAAGGCAAAAGCTTACAGCACCTGGTATTCCCAGGCGGTCTCCCATCCAAGTACTAACCAGGCCCGACGCTGCTTAGCTTCCGAGATCAGACGAGATCGGGCGCTCTCAGCGCGGTATTGCCATAAGCTAGGGCTGCTTCAAAAAGTGGGCTATTTAAAGATCAGCCTCCGTAAAAGCCAGCATATTATATAAATAGTGAAGAAAAGGCAAAAGCTTACAGCACCTGGTATTCCCAGGCGGTCTCCCATAAAAGTGTAACAATCGGCCTTATCAGCCGAGTTACAAGACTAAAATGGGGTCAGATTTAACTGTGAGAGATGACTAGTGGTTAAAAGAATGAGACATAAAAGAAGATTGGTTTAAATAGATTTGGTTTATTTACAAGGTTCACATAAAAGACTTTAAAACAACACGATAAAACGAGGTAAACGCTGTTAAAAGAATACAGTTCATTTGTCCATACCCTAAAAACAGTCCAAGAATCCCAGTGTGTTGATAAGTCCAATGTGAGTGTCCACCGGTGTATATACAATCCACAGAAAGTGTAATCCAAAGTTTGCAGGTGGTGAATGGAAAGGTGAGCTCTAAAATTAGCAACTCCTCAATCCAACAGTTTGGTGACTGTCCTTTGTTTGTCATGCTGCTCTCTTATACAGTTGTACTTCCTGCTTCCTATCATGTGTCTAGTCACATGGCAGGCCAACCATCCATTTTTTAAAGACACACACTCACTTAAAATGTTAAGAGTAATAAAATGGCCTAAAAAACATGTAAAACACTTAAAACTCTATAATACATTTAAATGATTGTAATAAATAGAGCGGTAAAACACGTCTTTCTAAAAGCCAGCATTTTAAATAAATAGTGAAGAAAAGGCAAAAGCTTACAGCACCTGGTATTCCCAGGCGGTCTCCCATCCAAGTACTAAGCAGGCCCGACGCTGCTTAGCTTCCGAGATCAGACGAGATCGGGCGCTCTCAGCGCGGTATGGCCGTAAGCCAGGGCTGCTCCAAAAAGTGGGCTATTTAAAGATCAGCCTCCGTAAAAGCCAGCATATTATATAAATAGTGAAGAAAAGGCAAAAGCTTACAGCACCTGGTATTCCCAGGCGGTCTCCCATCCAAGTACTAAACAGGCCCGACGCTGTTTAGCTTCCGAGATCAGACGAGATCGGGCGCTCTCAGCGCGGTATGGCCGTAAGCGAGGGCTGCTCCAAAAAGTGGGCCATTTAAAGATCAGCCTCCGTAAAAGCCAGCATATTATATAAATAGTGAAGAAAAGGCAAAAGCTTACAGCACCTGGTATTCCCAGGCGGTCTCCCATCCAAGTGTAACAATCGGCCTTATCGGCCGAGTTACAAGACTAAAATGGGGTCAGATTTAACTGTGAGAGATGACTAGTGGTTAAAAGAATGAGACATAAAAGAAGATTGGTTTAAATAGATTTGGTTTATTTACAAGGTTCACATAAAAGACTTTAAAACAACACGATAAAACGAGGTAAACGCTGTTAAAAGAATACAGTTCATTTGTCCATACCCTAAAAACAGTCCAAGAATCCCAGTGTGTTGATAAGTCCAATGTGAGTGTCCACCGGTGTATATACAATCCACAGAAAGTGTAATCCAAAGTTTGTAGGTGGTGAATGGAAAGGTGAGCTCTAAAATTAGCAACTCCTCAATCCAACAGTTTGGTGACTGTCCTTTGTTTGTCATGCTGCTCTCTTATACAGTTGTACTTCCTGCTTCCTGTCATGTGTCTAGTCACATGACAGGCCAACCATCCATTTATTAAAGACACATACACTTAAAATGTTAAGAGTAATAAAATGGCCTAAAAAACATGTAAAACACTTAAAACTCTATAATACATTTAAATGATTGTAATAAATAGAGCGGTAAAACACGTCTTTCTAAAAGCCAGCATATTATATAAATAGTGAAGAAAAGGCAAAAGCTTACAGCACCTGGTATTCCCAGGCGGTCTCCCATCCAAGTGTAACAATCGGCCTTATCGGCCGAGTTACAAGACTAAAATGGGGTCAGATTTAACTGTGAGAGATGACTAGTGGTTAAAAGAATGAGACATAAAAGAAGATTGGTTTAAATAGATTTGGTTTATTTACAAGGTTCACATAAAAGACTTTAAAACAACACGATAAAATGAGGTAAACGCTGTTAAAAGAATACAGTTCATTTGTCCATACCCTAAAAACAGTCCAAGAATCCCAGTGTGTTGATAAGTCCAATGTGAGTATGGCCGTAAGCGAGGGCTGCTCCAAAAAGTGGGCTATTTAAAGATCAGCCTCCGTAAAAGCCAGCATATTATATAAATAGTGATGAAAAGGCAAAAGCTTACAGCACCTGGTATTCCCAGGCGGTCTCCCATCCAAGTGTAACAATCGGCCTTATCGGCCGAGTTACAAGACTAAAATGGGGTCAGATTTAACTGTGAGAGATGACTAGTGGTTAAAAGAATGAGACATAAAAGAAGATTGGTTTAAATAGATTTGGTTTATTTACAAGGTTCACATAAAAGACTTTAAAACAACACGTTAAAATGAGGTAAACGCTGTTAAAAGAATACAGTTCATTTGTCCATACCCTAAAAACAGTCCAAGAATCCCAGTGTGTTGATAAGTCCAATGTGAGTGTCCACCGGTGTATATACAATCCACAGAAAGTGTAATCCAAAGTTTGCAGGTGGTGAATGGAAAGGTGAGCTCTAAAATTAGCAACTCCTCAATCCAACAGTTTGGTGACTGTCCTTTGTTTGTCATGCTGCTCTCTTATACAGTTGTACTTCCTGCTTCCTGTCATGTGTCTAGTCACATGGCAGGCCAACCATCCATTTTTTAAAGACACACACTCACTTAAAATGTTAAGAGTAATAAAATGGCCTAAAAAACATGTAAAACACTTAAAACTCTATAATACATTTAAATGATTGTAATAAATAGAGCGGTAAAACACGTCTTTCTAAAAGCCAGCATATTATATAAATAGTGAAGAAAAGGCAAAAGCTTACAGCACCTGGTATTCCCAGGCGGTCTCCCATCCAAGTGTAACAATCGGCCTTATCGGCCGAGTTACAAGACTAAAATGGGGTCAGATTTAACTGTGAGAGATGACTAGTGGTTAAAAGAATGAGACATAAAAGAAGATTGGTTTAAATAGATTTGGTTTATTTACAAGGTTCACATAAAAGACTTTAAAACAACACGTTAAAATGAGGTAAACGCTGTTAAAAGAATACAGTTCATTTGTCCATACCCTAAAAACAGTCCAAGAATCCCAGTGTGTTGATAAGTCCAATGTGAGTGTCCACCGGTGTATATACAATCCACAGAAAGTGTAATCCAAAGTTTGCAGGTGGTGAATGGAAAGGTGAGCTCTAAAATTAGCAACTCCTCAATCCAACAGTTTGGTGACTGTCCTTTGTTTGTCATGCTGCTCTCTTATACAGTTGTACTTCCTGCTTCCTGTCATGTGTCTAGTCACATGGCAGGCCAACCATCCATTTTTTAAAGACACACACTCACTTAAAATGTTAAGAGTAATAAAATGGCCTAAAAAACATGTAAAACACTTAAAACTCTATAATACATTTAAATGATTGTAATAAATAGAGCGGTAAAACACGTCTTTCTAAAAGCCAGCATATTATATAAATAGTGAAGAAAAGGCAAAAGCTTACTGCACCTGGTATTCCCAGGCGGTCTCCCATCCAAGTACTAACCAGGCCCGACGCTGCTTAGCTTCCGAGATCAGATGAGATCGGGCGCTCTCAGCGCGGTATGGCCATAAGCGAGGGCTGCTCCAAAAAGTGGGCTATTTAAAGATCAGCCTCCGTAAAAGCCAGCATATTATATAAATAGTGAAGAAAAGGCAAAAGCTTACAGCACCTGGTATTCCCAGGCGGTCTCCCATCCAAGTACTAACCAGGCCCGACGCTGCTTAGCTTCCGAGATCAGACGAGATCGGGCGCTCTCAGCGCGGTATTGCCATAAGCTAGGGCTGCTTCAAAAAGTGGGCTATTTAAAGATCAGCCTCCGTAAAAGCCAGCATATTATATAAATAGTGAAGAAAAGGCAAAAGCTTACAGCACCTGGTATTCCCAGGCGGTCTCCCATAAAAGTGTAACAATCGGCCTTATCAGCCGAGTTACAAGACTAAAATGGGGTCAGATTTAACTGTGAGAGATGACTAGTGGTTAAAAGAATGAGACATAAAAGAAGATTGGTTTAAATAGATTTGGTGTATTTACAAGGTTCACATAAAAGACTTTAAAACAACACGATAAAACTAGGTAAACGCTGTTAAAAGAATACAGTTCATTTGTCCATACCCTAAAAACAGTCCAAGAATCCCAGTGTGTTGATAAGTCCAATGTGAGTGTCCACCGGTGTATATACAATCCACAGAAAGTGTAATCCAAAGTTTGCAGGTGGTGAATGGAAAGGTGAGCTCTAAAATTAGCAACTCCTCAATCCAACAGTTTGGTGACTGTCCTTTGTTTGTCATGCTGCTCTCTTATACAGTTGTACTTCCTGCTTTCTGTCATGTGTCTAGTCACATGGCAGGCCAACCATCCATTTTTTAAAGACACACACTCACTTAAAATGTTAAGAGTAATAAAATGGCCTAAAAAACATGTAAAACACTTAAAACTCTATAATACATTTAAATGATTGTAATAAATAGAGCGGTAAAACACGTCTTTCTAAAAGCCAGCATATTATATAAATAGTGAAGAAAAGGCAAAAGCTTACAGCACCTGGTATTCCCAGGCGGTCTCCCATCCAAGTACTAAGCAGGCCCGACGCTGCTTAGCTTCCGAGATCAGACGAGATCGGGCGCTCTCAGCGCGGTATGGCCGTAAGCGAGGGCTGCTCCAAAAAGTGGGCTATTTAAAGATCAGCCTCCGTAAAAGCCAGCATATTATATAAATAGTGAAGAAAAGGCAAAAGCTTACAGCACCTGGTATTCCCAGGCGGTCTCCCATCCAAGTGTAACAATCGGCCTTATCAGCCGAGTTACAAGACTAAAATGGGGTCAGATTTAACTGTGAGAGATGACTAGTGGTTAAAAGAATGAGACATAAAAGAAGATTGGTTTAAATAGATTTGGTTTATTTACAAGGTTCACATAAAAGACTTTAAAACAACACGATAAAACGAGGTAAACGCTGTTAAAAGAATACAGTTCATTTGTCCATACCCTAAAAACAGTCCAAGAATCCCAGTGTGTTGATAAGTCCAATGTGAGTGTCCACCGGTGTATATACAATCCACAGAAAGTGTAATCCAAAGTTTGCAGGTGGTGAATGGAAAGGTGAGCTCTAAAATTAGCAACTCCTCAATCCAACAGTTTGGTGACTGTCCTTTGTTTGTCATGCTGCTCTCTTATACAGTTGTACTTCCTGCTTCCTATCATGTGTCTAGTCACATGGCAGGCCAACCATCCATTTTTTAAAGACACACACTCACTTAAAATGTTAAGAGTAATAAAATGGCCTAAAAAACATGTAAAACACTTAAAACTCTATAATACATTTAAATGATTGTAATAAATAGAGCGGTAAAACACGTCTTTCTAAAAGCCAGCATTTTAAATAAATAGTGAAGAAAAGGCAAAAGCTTACAGCACCTGGTATTCCCAGGCGGTCTCCCATCCAAGTACTAAGCAGGCCCGACGCTGCTTAGCTTCCGAGATCAGACGAGATCGGGCGCTCTCAGCGCGGTATGGCCGTAAGCCAGGGCTGCTCCAAAAAGTGGGCTATTTAAAGATCAGCCTCCGTAAAAGCCAGCATATTATATAAATAGTGAAGAAAAGGCAAAAGCTTACAGCACCTGGTATTCCCAGGCGGTCTCCCATCCAAGTACTAAACAGGCCCGACGCTGTTTAGCTTCCGAGATCAGACGAGATCGGGCGCTCTCAGCGCGGTATGGCCGTAAGCGAGGGCTGCTCCAAAAAGTGGGCCATTTAAAGATCAGCCTCCGTAAAAGCCAGCATATTATATAAATAGTGAAGAAAAGGCAAAAGCTTACAGCACCTGGTATTCCCAGGCGGTCTCCCATCCAAGTGTAACAATCGGCCTTATCGGCCGAGTTACAAGACTAAAATGGGGTCAGATTTAACTGTGAGAGATGACTAGTGGTTAAAAGAATGAGACATAAAAGAAGATTGGTTTAAATAGATTTGGTTTATTTACAAGGTTCACATAAAAGACTTTAAAACAACACGATAAAACGAGGTAAACGCTGTTAAAAGAATACAGTTCATTTGTCCATACCCTAAAAACAGTCCAAGAATCCCAGTGTGTTGATAAGTCCAATGTGAGTGTCCACCGGTGTATATACAATCCACAGAAAGTGTAATCCAAAGTTTGTAGGTGGTGAATGGAAAGGTGAGCTCTAAAATTAGCAACTCCTCAATCCAACAGTTTGGTGACTGTCCTTTGTTTGTCATGCTGCTCTCTTATACAGTTGTACTTCCTGCTTCCTGTCATGTGTCTAGTCACATGACAGGCCAACCATCCATTTATTAAAGACACATACACTTAAAATGTTAAGAGTAATAAAATGGCCTAAAAAACATGTAAAACACTTAAAACTCTATAATACATTTAAATGATTGTAATAAATAGAGCGGTAAAACACGTCTTTCTAAAAGCCAGCATATTATATAAATAGTGAAGAAAAGGCAAAAGCTTACAGCACCTGGTATTCCCAGGCGGTCTCCCATCCAAGTGTAACAATCGGCCTTATCGGCCGAGTTACAAGACTAAAATGGGGTCAGATTTAACTGTGAGAGATGACTAGTGGTTAAAAGAATGAGACATAAAAGAAGATTGGTTTAAATAGATTTGGTTTATTTACAAGGTTCACATAAAAGACTTTAAAACAACACGATAAAATGAGGTAAACGCTGTTAAAAGAATACAGTTCATTTGTCCATACCCTAAAAACAGTCCAAGAATCCCAGTGTGTTGATAAGTCCAATGTGAGTATGGCCGTAAGCGAGGGCTGCTCCAAAAAGTGGGCTATTTAAAGATCAGCCTCCGTAAAAGCCAGCATATTATATAAATAGTGATGAAAAGGCAAAAGCTTACAGCACCTGGTATTCCCAGGCGGTCTCCCATCCAAGTGTAACAATCGGCCTTATCGGCCGAGTTACAAGACTAAAATGGGGTCAGATTTAACTGTGAGAGATGACTAGTGGTTAAAAGAATGAGACATAAAAGAAGATTGGTTTAAATAGATTTGGTTTATTTACAAGGTTCACATAAAAGACTTTAAAACAACACGTTAAAATGAGGTAAACGCTGTTAAAAGAATACAGTTCATTTGTCCATACCCTAAAAACAGTCCAAGAATCCCAGTGTGTTGATAAGTCCAATGTGAGTGTCCACCGGTGTATATACAATCCACAGAAAGTGTAATCCAAAGTTTGCAGGTGGTGAATGGAAAGGTGAGCTCTAAAATTAGCAACTCCTCAATCCAACAGTTTGGTGACTGTCCTTTGTTTGTCATGCTGCTCTCTTATACAGTTGTACTTCCTGCTTCCTGTCATGTGTCTAGTCACATGGCAGGCCAACCATCCATTTTTTAAAGACACACACTCACTTAAAATGTTAAGAGTAATAAAATGGCCTAAAAAACATGTAAAACACTTAAAACTCTATAATACATTTAAATGATTGTAATAAATAGAGCGGTAAAACACGTCTTTCTAAAAGCCAGCATATTATATAAATAGTGAAGAAAAGGCAAAAGCTTACAGCACCTGGTATTCCCAGGCGGTCTCCCATCCAAGTGTAACAATCGGCCTTATCGGCCGAGTTACAAGACTAAAATGGGGTCAGATTTAACTGTGAGAGATGACTAGTGGTTAAAAGAATGAGACATAAAAGAAGATTGGTTTAAATAGATTTGGTTTATTTACAAGGTTCACATAAAAGACTTTAAAACAACACGATAAAACGAGGTAAACGCTGTTAAAAGAATACAGTTCATTTGTCCATACCCTAAAAACAGTCCAAGAATCCCAGTTTGTTGATAAGTCCAATGTGAGTGTCCACCGGTGTATATACAATCCACAGAAAGTGTAATCCAAAGTTTGCAGGTGGTGAATGGAAAGGTGAGCTCTAAAATTAGCAACTCCTCAATCCAACAGTTTGGTGACTGTCCTTTGTATGTCATGCTGCTCTCTTATACAGTTGTACTTCCTGCTTCCTGTCATGTGTCTAGTCACATGGCAGGCCAACCATCCATTTTTTAAAGACACACACTCACTTAAAATGTTAAGAGTAATAAAAGGGCCTAAAAAACATGTAAAACACTTAAAACTCTATAATACATTTAAATGATTGTAATAAATAGAGCGGTAAAACACGTCTTTCTAAAAGCCAGCATATTAAATAAATAGTGAAGAAAAGGCAAAAGCTTACAGCACCTGGTATTCCCAGGCGGTCTCCCACCCAAGTACTAAGCAGGCCCGACGCTGCTTAGCTTCCGAGATCAGACGAGATCGGGCGCTCTCAGCGCGGTATGGCCGTAAGCGAGGGCTGCTCCAAAAAGTGGGCTATTTAAAGATCAGCCTCCGTAAAAGCCAGCATATTATATAAATAGTGAAGAAAAGGCAAAAGCTTACAGCACCTGGTATTCCCAGGCGGTCTCCCATAAAAGTGTAACAATCGGCCTTATCAGCCGAGTTACAAGACTAAAATGGGGTCCGATTTAACTGTGAGAGATGACTAGTGGTTAAAAGAATGAGACATAAAAGAAAATTGGTTTAAATAGATTTGGTGTATTTACAAGGTTCACATAAAAGACTTTAAAACAACACGATAAAACTAGGTAAACTCTGTTAAAAGAATACAGTTCATTTGTCCATACCCTAAAAACAGGTAAACTCTGTTAAAAGAATACAGTTCATTTGTCCATACCCTAAAAACAGTCCAAGAACCCCAGTGTGTTGATAAGTCCAATGTGAGTGTCCACCAGTGTATATACAATCCACAGAAAGTGTAATCCAAAGTTTGCAGGTGGTGAATGGAAAGGTGAGCTCTAAAATTAGCAACTCCTCAATCCAACAGTTTGGTGACTGTCCTTTGTTTGTCATGCTGCTCTCTTATACAGTTGTACTTCCTGCTTCCTGTCATGTGTCTAGTCACATGACAGGCCAACCATCCATTTATTAAAGACACATACACTTAAAATGTTAAGAGTAATAAAATGGCCTAAAAAACATGTAAAACACTTAAAACTCTATAATACATGTAAATGATTGTAATAAATAGAGCGGTAAAACACGTCTTTCTAAAAGCCAGCATATTATATAAATAGTGAAGAAAAGGCAAAAGCTTACAGCACCTGGTATTCCCAGGCGGTCTCCCATCCAAGTACTAACCAGGCCCGACGCTGCTTAGCTTCCGAGATCAGATGAGATCGGGCGCTCTCAGCGCGGTATGGCCATAAGCGAGGGCTGCTCCAAAAAGTGGGCTATTTAAAGATCAGCCTCCGTAAAAGCCAGCATATTATATAAATAGTGAAGAAAAGGCAAAAGCTTACAGCACCTGGTATTCCCAGGCGGTCTCCCATCCAAGTACTAACCAGGCCCGACGCTGCTTAGCTTCCGAGATCAGACGAGATCGGGCGCTCTCTTTTTTTTTTATCTTTTTTTTATTTTCAATTCACAAATTTTCAATTACAGTTTTCCATCACATTCACACTCACTCAACACAATTTGTTACATTCATATGAGTCATCTTTCAATTGACATCCATTATTTTGCACAAAAAAAGGAAAATACAGATACATAAATGAAATATACAAGAGATATGTCTACTACCCTTCTCAAATCAAATGATTGCTTCCTACCAATTAAAGCAGATTTTCCCACCCACATCTTGATATATGAACTTATTTGTGTCTATAAAAAATTCTTTTGCCTTTTTCTCTCCAAACTTACAAATCAACTCCACATCTCTTTGTGTTATTAACTTAAATATATCTTTAACTTTCATCGTCCTACCCTCAAAATGTGCATAGTTCCTTCTTAGAACCACTGCTAGTCTAGCATGACTTAAAAGAAAATTAATTAGACAGATATCCCTTTTTTTCCTTTTCCCAACAATTCCAAACAAAAATATTTTCCCCCATTCCTCCTCTGACTTCACTTGCACACCCCAGTTTTCTATTAATATACTTTTAAGAAAATCAAAGAAACCAACCAAAGCTTCACATCTCAGAAAATAATGTAAAAAACTCTCATGGCCATTATCACACACATCACACATCACATTGACATCATTGTTTATTTTATTTAACACCACATTCGTGTAAATTCTATTATGTCTTATCAGAAAGTCATTGTTCTCACAATCAATACTGTTGTATTTTATATTTAGGTTTGACCAGATTTTTTTCACATCCAGATCCTCAAACACTTTCTTCCACACTTTTTCTGCCGCTGGTTCTTTTATAACATCACTGATTAATCTCCTGTATACATTCTTTACACTCATATTCTTAATTTTGTACTTTTCACCATTATCATGCACATACATCTCTGGCATACATTGCTCTTCTTTAGAGACACATTCACTTTTAATCACCTTAGTCCATTGCAAGGGTATACTTGTTTTAATTTTGTCATATATTGTATTCACTTTCTCTCTATTCTCCATTCCATCTAAATCACACACAGAATCATAAATGCAGTTATCTCTAAGAAATCCTGGAATAACTTCGTACATTATATCCTTTACTTGTTTTATGCCCCCTTCTATAAATTTATGTTCATACAATGTTTTATTTTTATACTTAATTTTTTCATTCAGAAATAGTGGCAGATTTTTAATCACATTTATATCTTCACACTCATACTCTAATTTGGGTAGGAAATGCCTCCATGCCTCTAAAACCTCCCGATATATTTCTGGTATTCCTCCCGTCATTGATTGCTTGAAGCCCATGTACCAACCATTATCTCCTATTCCTCCCACGTCATCAACATACTTTCTTAAGAACTCCTTCCATCCATAATCCCATCTCCCTCCCATATATTTTATTACCGTTTTTATTCTCATTGCGGCTCTTTTTGTTTCTAAGTCCATCAAGTTTAAACCCCCTTCCCATCTCTTACCCACCAATGTTTTCTGTGCAATTTTCACCCCTTTGCCGCCCCATATAAAATCACCTACAATTTTATTCAATTCATTCAACACCCACCCTGGCATTTCCATTACACTCATCACATACACACATACTGACAATAACAGGCTATTTACCACTATTACTTTCCCATTTAATTTCAATTTTCTCCCTTTCCATGCTGCACATACTGTTCTTATTTTGTTAATCACCCCGGTCCAAGTCACATCTCTTGCCTCTTTGCTTTGCACCCCTAAATATACCCCTAATACTTTCACATATCTTTCCTCCACTCTTAACCCTACCTCTACTCTCTCTACCTCCCCTATATACATTAGTTCTGATTTCTCCATATTTATTTTTGCCCCTGATGCCTTCCCATACCTCTTCACTATCTCTAAAACTCTTTTTACACTGTTTCCTTCTCTCACTGTGATTGTAGTATCATCTGCATATTGGTTTATAGTACACATCCCTCCATATGGCAACTCAATGCCCACTACTCTTTTATCTCTCTTAATTAAAGTAGCTAGAGGCTCTACTGAAATGGCATACAATAATGCAGACAGGGGACATCCCTGTCTTACTGATCTTCCTACATCGAACTTGTCTGTTAGCACTCCATTTATTTTTATGCAACTTTTTGCTTTTTCATATAGTCTTCTTATCCATCCTATCACTTTCACCCCAAATCCAAACTTCTCTAATACCCTAAATAAATATTTGTGTTCCACTCTATCAAAAGCTTTATTCCAATCAATCCCTAATACTATCCCTCCCTTCTCATCTTGTTTCATATGCTCCATAACATCCCTAACGGTCCCTATCGTGTCCGCTATATCCCTGCCTGGTATACTGTAACTCTGTGTTGGTTGAACTATACTTCCTATCACTCTTTTCACTCTATTCGCTAAAACTTTAGTCAGTATTTTATAATCCACATTTAATAGACTGATTGGTCTATAGTTCTCCATATCTAATCTATTTCCCTTCTTATACACTAAAGCTATCACTCCCTCCACCATTCTATCTTGCACTACTCCTGTTCTTTCTATCCCCTTAAAAACTTCAACTAGAATTGGTGCTACCCCTTCCTTATATGTTTTATACCATTCAATACCGATCCCATCACTCCCCGGACTTTTTCCATTTTTCAACCCCCCTATTGCCTCTTTCACCTCCTCTTCCTCTATATCCTTATCACACCATTCCCTATCTTCCTCACTTAGAATATTCCCTACACTTTCTAATACTTCCTCTATGATTTTCTCATCTGCTCCTCCCCTCTTGTATAAATCTTCATAGAATTCTTGCACTCTCTCCAAAATCTCTACGTAGTCTTTTGTTGTTTTGCCTTCCTTTGTATTTATTTCGTTTATATATGTTTTACTTTGTCTCCTTTTCTCTAGCCCTAAGAAATACCCTGTACATTTCTCACCTTCTAATGCATATTTTGCCCTACTTCTTAGAATTGCTCCTCTACATTTCTCCCTCTCAAATTTCTCCAGTGCTATCTTAGCCTCTATATATTTTTCCATACTATATCCTTCTTCATCTTCAGCCTTGTTTAATTCTTCCCTCAATCTTTCTTTCAGCAACTCTTCTTCCTTCTTCATCTTTTCCCATCTTTTCTTACTATATTTTATACTGATGAACTTAATCTGGTCTTTCATTTTCTCCCATCTTTCCCCTATTCTGTCATCTAATCCTCCCTCTCTTTTATACTCATCTATCTTCTCATTTTCTCTATTTATTAGATCCTTCATCTGTATCTCATATTCTTCCTCTCCAATGTATCCTGCATTCAATATCCACATCCCTCCTCCTACCTCCTCACTCCCTATCTTAATTCTGAACCTAACACCATCATGATCACTTAAACTATTTCCTTGATGCCTTGTCCCATCTATGTATCTAATGATTTCCTCCTTAACTAACACTAAATCTATTCTACTCTGTTTTAATATACCTTCTTTTAATTGCCTCCTAGTAAATTCTCTTTTTTCTGGATTTTCATACCTCCACACATCTATTAACCCCTTCTCTCTCATTATCTCCATCAACATTCCCCTAGATTTCTCCCATCTAAATTTTACGCCCTTGCCCACATCTAATCTGCTACATTTTATATTAAAATCCCCCACTACAATACATTTCCCCACAACTAATTCTTTTAATTCTTCCAATATTTCCCTCCTATCTACTTCTATATTCGGAACGTATATATTTATTAATCTAAAATCTATATCTCTATATGTAAATTCAACTACCAAGATCCTTCCCCTCTGATCTTTATATACCTCCCTTATACCTTTGACACTATCTTTTTTAAAAAGTACTGCCACACCTCTTGCATTTTTTGCTCCATTATTATAATAAATATCCCCTCTCCACTCCTCTCTCATCTCTCTCACTTTATCCTCTTCCCAATTTGTCTCCTGTATACAAATTATATCACTCCTATATGTAAATAATAACTCTTTCATCTTGCTTTTATTCCTTAACCCATTTATATTTATTGAAGTTACAGTGGCCATGAGAGTAGCTAAAGAAAACTAAATAAAATTGAAAAACAAAACCACATATAATTAAATAAGGCATCAAATACCTGCCCGTGGTTCCTTGATCTGTTCACTCTGTTCTCCGTCCGTCTCAGACTTCCTCTTTGCACTGAGTCTTTTAATCTTTGCTTTCAGTCCATCTTTTTGTCCCCCATTCCTATTTTCTTCACCTTTACTTTCTTTCAGTTCCTGTTCCATCTCTTTCTTTTCATCCTCTTTACCTTTTCCTTTCACTTTACTTTCACCTTTGTCTTCCTCGCTCTGTTCCGACTGTTCCATCTCCTCCTCCTCGCCATCCTTTTCACCCTTGCTCCCAATTCTGTCTCGCCGCTCCATTTTGCTTCTTTTTTCACCAGCCTCAGCTCCATCTTTACCTCCCCCGCTCACAACACCAGCCACTTCCACCTCTTGTTCCTCTGTCAGATCACTGTACCTCCTTTCATCATCTTCTTGTCCAACTACTCGCTCTCTCTCTAATCGCATCCATTCTTCACAATCTCTTGCATAATGTCCTCCTCCACCACATTTGAAGCACTTTAATTCAGGGCACTCTCTGAATATGTGCCCTGGCTTGATACAAAGTCTGCAAACACGTACTTGTCTATCATGGATGACGCGAAAATATTCGGTGCCTCTCAGAGTCTCAAACTTTGTGGAGTATGGAAGTGAACATACCTGTTCCGTAAAACGAACCTTTAAGAACCGGGTTCCATCAGCTATATCCGTTCCAGGCCATAACCGACGTTTTATTGGTGAGAGTGGTCGTACTCCCCACTCTTGTAGTTTGAAGAGTATCTTCTCATCCTCTAAGTATACTGGCAAGTTTATAAAAGACACCACCATGTCATTATTCATAACTTCCCTTGCATGCACCATCACTCCTTGTACTCTCACGCCATCCATTAGTTTATGCTTTGCCTCTTCATCCTTCATTGTGAGTTCATACATCCTTTCACCTCTCACTCTGCAGCCGATCACCTCTCCACACTCCTTCTTTACTCCCCTCAGCAAATCCATCATGGAAATCTTTTCTGTTCCCTCCACTTCCACCTCCAATGTCAGGTCTTTGCTATATTTTCCTTTTGTTCCTCCTTGCACTCCTTGGTTGTTTTCTTCTCTTTCTCTCTGCAGATCTCCTGTGACTTTGTTTGTTTTCTGCTGCTTTTGAATCACTACTTGGTTGTCTTTTCCACTTCTTTGATCGTCCTCTTCATTCTTCCCATTGCTACCTTTTATCATTGTTGTTTGCACTGTTTCTTTGTCTGCAGCCATGATGTGCATCTGCAGCATGCTTCAACCAGGAAGAGTCCAAAAAGTCCCCCACACAGCCTAAGCTGTTGGGGGAAGTGATCAGGGTTAACTCTGACTTTCCAACAACGAATTCCCAAAGTCCAAAATCAAAAAGAAAATTAAGTATTTCAGAAAAGAGATTGTCAAACAAATGGATTCAGAGAGTATCTCTGCACTGCAAACCTAGCACTACCTGCTGGCTCTCTAGCGCCCTCAGGGTGGTATGGCCATAAGCTAGGGCTGCTTCAAAAAGTGGGCTATTTAAAGATCAGCCTCCGTAAAAGCCAGCATATTATATAAATAGTGAAGAAAAGGCAAAAGCTTACAGCACCTGGTATTCCCAGGCGGTCTCCCATCCAAGTGTAACAATCGGCCTTATCGGCCGAGTTACAAGACTAAAATGGGGTCAGATTTAACTGTGAGAGATGACTAGTGGTTAAAAGAATGAGACATAAAAGAAGATTGGTTTAAATAGATTTGGTTTATTTACAAGGTTCACATAAAAGACTTTAAAACAACACGATAAAATGAGGTAAACGCTGTTAAAAGAATACAGTTCATTTGTCCATACCCTAAAAACAGTCCAAGAATCCCAGTGTGTTGATAAGTCCAATGTGAGTATGGCCGTAAGCGAGGGCTGCTCCAAAAAGTGGGCTATTTAAAGATCAGCCTCCGTAAAAGCCAGCATATTATATAAATAGTGATGAAAAGGCAAAAGCTTACAGCACCTGGTATTCCCAGGCGGTCTCCCATCCAAGTGTAACAATCGGCCTTATCGGCCGAGTTACAAGACTAAAATGGGGTCAGATTTAACTGTGAGAGATGACTAGTGGTTAAAAGAATGAGACATAAAAGAAGATTGGTTTAAATAGATTTGGTTTATTTACAAGGTTCACATAAAAGACTTTAAAACAACACGTTAAAATGAGGTAAACGCTGTTAAAAGAATACAGTTCATTTGTCCATACCCTAAAAACAGTCCAAGAATCCCAGTGTGTTGATAAGTCCAATGTGAGTGTCCACCGGTGTATATACAATCCACAGAAAGTGTAATCCAAAGTTTGCAGGTGGTGAATGGAAAGGTGAGCTCTAAAATTAGCAACTCCTCAATCCAACAGTTTGGTGACTGTCCTTTGTTTGTCATGCTGCTCTCTTATACAGTTGTACTTCCTGCTTCCTGTCATGTGTCTAGTCACATGGCAGGCCAACCATCCATTTTTTAAAGACACACACTCACTTAAAATGTTAAGAGTAATAAAATGGCCTAAAAAACATGTAAAACACTTAAAACTCTATAATACATTTAAATGATTGTAATAAATAGAGCGGTAAAACACGTCTTTCTAAAAGCCAGCATATTATATAAATAGTGAAGAAAAGGCAAAAGCTTACAGCACCTGGTATTCCCAGGCGGTCTCCCATCCAAGTGTAACAATCGGCCTTATCGGCCGAGTTACAAGACTAAAATGGGGTCAGATTTAACTGTGAGAGATGACTAGTGGTTAAAAGAATGAGACATAAAAGAAGATTGGTTTAAATAGATTTGGTTTATTTACAAGGTTCACATAAAAGACTTTAAAACAACACGATAAAACGAGGTAAACGCTGTTAAAAGAATACAGTTCATTTGTCCATACCCTAAAAACAGTCCAAGAATCCCAGTTTGTTGATAAGTCCAATGTGAGTGTCCACCGGTGTATATACAATCCACAGAAAGTGTAATCCAAAGTTTGCAGGTGGTGAATGGAAAGGTGAGCTCTAAAATTAGCAACTCCTCAATCCAACAGTTTGGTGACTGTCCTTTGTATGTCATGCTGCTCTCTTATACAGTTGTACTTCCTGCTTCCTGTCATGTGTCTAGTCACATGGCAGGCCAACCATCCATTTTTTAAAGACACACACTCACTTAAAATGTTAAGAGTAATAAAAGGGCCTAAAAAACATGTAAAACACTTAAAACTCTATAATACATTTAAATGATTGTAATAAATAGAGCGGTAAAACACGTCTTTCTAAAAGCCAGCATATTAAATAAATAGTGAAGAAAAGGCAAAAGCTTACAGCACCTGGTATTCCCAGGCGGTCTCCCACCCAAGTACTAAGCAGGCCCGACGCTGCTTAGCTTCCGAGATCAGACGAGATCGGGCGCTCTCAGCGCGGTATGGCCGTAAGCGAGGGCTGCTCCAAAAAGTGGGCTATTTAAAGATCAGCCTCCGTAAAAGCCAGCATATTATATAAATAGTGAAGAAAAGGCAAAAGCTTACAGCACCTGGTATTCCCAGGCGGTCTCCCATAAAAGTGTAACAATCGGCCTTATCAGCCGAGTTACAAGACTAAAATGGGGTCCGATTTAACTGTGAGAGATGACTAGTGGTTAAAAGAATGAGACATAAAAGAAAATTGGTTTAAATAGATTTGGTGTATTTACAAGGTTCACATAAAAGACTTTAAAACAACACGATAAAACTAGGTAAACTCTGTTAAAAGAATACAGTTCATTTGTCCATACCCTAAAAACAGGTAAACTCTGTTAAAAGAATACAGTTCATTTGTCCATACCCTAAAAACAGTCCAAGAACCCCAGTGTGTTGATAAGTCCAATGTGAGTGTCCACCAGTGTATATACAATCCACAGAAAGTGTAATCCAAAGTTTGCAGGTGGTGAATGGAAAGGTGAGCTCTAAAATTAGCAACTCCTCAATCCAACAGTTTGGTGACTGTCCTTTGTTTGTCATGCTGCTCTCTTATACAGTTGTACTTCCTGCTTCCTGTCATGTGTCTAGTCACATGACAGGCCAACCATCCATTTATTAAAGACACATACACTTAAAATGTTAAGAGTAATAAAATGGCCTAAAAAACATGTAAAACACTTAAAACTCTATAATACATGTAAATGATTGTAATAAATAGAGCGGTAAAACACGTCTTTCTAAAAGCCAGCATATTATATAAATAGTGAAGAAAAGGCAAAAGCTTACAGCACCTGGTATTCCCAGGCGGTCTCCCATCCAAGTACTAACCAGGCCCGACGCTGCTTAGCTTCCGAGATCAGATGAGATCGGGCGCTCTCAGCGCGGTATGGCCATAAGCGAGGGCTGCTCCAAAAAGTGGGCTATTTAAAGATCAGCCTCCGTAAAAGCCAGCATATTATATAAATAGTGAAGAAAAGGCAAAAGCTTACAGCACCTGGTATTCCCAGGCGGTCTCCCATCCAAGTACTAACCAGGCCCGACGCTGCTTAGCTTCCGAGATCAGACGAGATCGGGCGCTCTCAGCGCGGTATTGCCATAAGCTAGGGCTGCTTCAAAAAGTGGGCTATTTAAAGATCAGCCTCCGTAAAAGCCAGCATATTATATAAATAGTGAAGAAAAGGCAAAAGCTTACAGCACCTGGTATTCCCAGGCGGTCTCCCATAAAAGTGTAACAATCGGCCTTATCAGCCGAGTTACAAGACTAAAATGGGGTCCGATTTAACTGTGAGAGATGACTAGTGGTTAAAAGAATGAGACATAAAAGAAAATTGGTTTAAATAGATTTGGTGTATTTACAAGGTTCACATAAAAGACTTTAAAACAACACGATAAAACTAGGTAAACTCTGTTAAAAGAATACAGTTCATTTGTCCATACCCTAAAAACAGGTAAACTCTGTTAAAAGAATACAGTTCATTTGTCCATACCCTAAAAACAGTCCAAGAACCCCAGTGTGTTGATAAGTCCAATGTGAGTGTCCACCAGTGTATATACAATCCACAGAAAGTGTAATCCAAAGTTTGCAGGTGGTGAATGGAAAGGTGAGCTCTAAAATTAGCAACTCCTCAATCCAACAGTTTGGTGACTGTCCTTTGTTTGTCATGCTGCTCTCTTATACAGTTGTACTTCCTGCTTCCTGTCATGTGTCTAGTCACATGACAGGCCAACCATCCATTTATTAAAGACACATACACTTAAAATGTTAAGAGTAATAAAATGGCCTAAAAAACATGTAAAACACTTAAAACTCTATAATACATGTAAATGATTGTAATAAATAGAGCGGTAAAACACGTCTTTCTAAAAGCCAGCATATTATATAAATAGTGAAGAAAAGGCAAAAGCTTACAGCACCTGGTATTCCCAGGCGGTCTCCCATCCAAGTACTAACCAGGCCCGACGCTGCTTAGCTTCCGAGATCAGACGAGATCGGGCGCTCTCAGCGCGGTATGGCCATAAGCGAGAGCTGCTCCAAAAAGTGGGCTATTTAAAGATCAGCCTCCGTAAAAGCCAGCATATTATATAAATAGTGAAGAAAAGGCAAAAGCTTACAGCACCTGGTATTCCCAGTCCAAGAACCCCAGTGTGTTGATAAGTCCAATGTGAGTGTCCACCAGTGTATATACAATCCACAGAAAGTGTAATCCAAAGTTTGCAGGTGGTGAATGGAAAGGTGAGCTCTAAAATTAGCAACTCCTCAATCCAACAGTTTGGTGACTGTCCTTTGTTTGTCATGCTGCTCTCTTATACAGTTGTACTTCCTGCTTCCTGTCATGTGTCTAGTCACATGACAGGCCAACCATCCATTTATTAAAGACACATACACTTAAAATGTTAAGAGTAATAAAATGGCCTAAAAAACATGTAAAACACTTAAAACTCTATAATACATTTAAATGATTGTAATAAATAGAGCGGTAAAACACGTCTTTCTAAAAGCCAGCATATTATATAAATAGTGAAGAAAAGGCAAAAGCTTACAGCACCTGGTATTCCCAGGTGGTCTCCCATCCAAGTGTAACAATCGGCCTTATCGGCCGAGTTACAAGACTAAAATGGGGTCAGATTTAACTGTGAGAGATGACTAGTGGTTAAAAGAATGAGACATAAAAGAAGATTGGTTTAAATAGATTTGGTTTATTTACAAGGTTCACATAAAAGACTTTAAAACAACACGATAAAATGAGGTAAACGCTGTTAAAAGAATACAGTTCATTTGTCCATACCCTAAAAACAGTCCAAGAATCCCAGTGTGTTGATAAGTCCAATGTGAGTATGGCCGTAAGCGAGGGCTGCTCCAAAAAGTGGGCTATTTAAAGATCAGCCTCCGTAAAAGCCAGCATATTATATAAATAGTGAAGAAAAGGCAAAAGCTTACAGCACCTGGTATTCCCAGGCGGTCTCCCATCCAAGTGTAACAATCGGCCTTATCGGCCGAGTTACAAGACTAAAATGGGGTCAGATTTAACTGTGAGAGATGACTAGTGGTTAAAAGAATGAGACATAAAAGAAGATTGGTTTAAATAGATTTGGTTTATTTACAAGGTTCACATAAAAGACTTTAAAACAACACGTTAAAATGAGGTAAACGCTGTTAAAAGAATACAGTTCATTTGTCCATACCCTAAAAACAGTCCAAGAATCCCAGTGTGTTGATAAGTCCAATGTGAGTGTCCACCGGTGTATATACAATCCACAGAAAGTGTAATCCAAAGTTTGCAGGTGGTGAATGGAAAGGTGAGCTCTAAAATTAGCAACTCCTCAATCCAACAGTTTGGTGACTGTCCTTTGTTTGTCATGCTGCTCTCTTATACAGTTGTACTTCCTGCTTCCTGTCATGTGTCTAGTCACATGGCAGGCCAACCATCCATTTTTTAAAGACACACACTCACTTAAAATGTTAAGAGTAATAAAATGGCCTAAAAAACATGTAAAACACTTAAAACTCTATAATACATTTAAATGATTGTAATAAATAGAGCGGTAAAACACGTCTTTCTAAAAGCCAGCATATTATATAAATAGTGAAGAAAAGGCAAAAGCTTACTGCACCTGGTATTCCCAGGCGGTCTCCCATCCAAGTACTAACCAGGCCCGACGCTGCTTAGCTTCCGAGATCAGATGAGATCGGGCGCTCTCAGCGCGGTATGGCCATAAGCGAGGGCTGCTCCAAAAAGTGGGCTATTTAAAGATCAGCCTCCGTAAAAGCCAGCATATTATATAAATAGTGAAGAAAAGGCAAAAGCTTACAGCACCTGGTATTCCCAGGCGGTCTCCCATCCAAGTACTAACCAGGCCCGACGCTGCTTAGCTTCCGAGATCAGACGAGATCGGGCGCTCTTTTTTTTTTTTTTTTTTTTTTTAATTTATTTATTTATTTAAAACATGTTAATACATTTTAAAAACAGTCTGAATCACATTCTGGCAACAATACATTAAATCGAAACCATGTCATTTCAATAAATGGGTTATCATTTACAAAAATTTTGACAAAAACATCTTTCTCTTCATTCATATTACAGTAATCAAACAAAACATTTAAAATAAAACACATCTTCACCTTAAAAAGTTTGCACACAGGTATTTTTGTTTTCTTTTGTTTGACAAAATTTCTTCTGCTCCAAATTACAAATCTAGCAATGGTTAATATCAAATTTAAAAAACACACATTCTTAAAATTACCTTTAGAACCAAATAAAAACATTGTTTCCCATTCTTCATCAATACATCTTTGTTCTACTCCCAATTTACTTGTCATTTCTTTTAATTTTTTTATAAAACATTTTAACCCTGTGCATTTAAAAAAAATATGTATCAATCCTTCATCTTCCCTATTACATACCTTGCATATTGCATCACTTGCCATTCCAAATTTACACAGTCTCATTTCACTTAATAAACAATTATGTCTTAAAATATAATCAAAGTTTTCTAAAATTGGACTTTTCCACCAAGCTCTTAGATTTTTCCATATTTTCTTAGTTTCCATACTTGGGTACAATCTTTGCCAATATCCTTCTGCTTTTGGTGTGATAAAAACATCTTCACATAAACAAGAATAAAACATCTTTAAAATACCATCTTTAAAAGCATGCTGTTTGTCATTACTTTTAAAATCAATCATCATTCCATCATTACCTTTTGTTTCTTCTGTACCTTCTATAATATTTATCCATTCTTCCGGTATTACTTCTTTCATTTGTTTGTATTGTTTTTCTAAGACTGTTTTAGTTTCATTGTCATAATTTTCTACAATTGCGTCTCTTATTACTTGCACCGGTACAAAACCAGGTATCACTTCATACAAAATATCTTTTATTTGCTTTATCCCCGCATAAAACCATTTTTTATAAAAAATGGTATCATTTCCCTTTTTAATTTGATTATTTAAAAACAATGGTTGTCTTAAAATCTCTTCCCTGGTAAAAGACGTACAAACAACATGCTTTCTAAAATCACCCCATGCTTTTACAACCTCTTTATAAAACTCTGGTATTCCGTTCATCATGTTTTCTTTTAGCTTCATCCATAAAACATCATCTCCCATTTTTCCACATTTATTTAAAAAATAGTTCATTACACCCTTCCACGCATATTTCCCATGTTTCCAGTATTTATTAACAGTTTTTATTCTTATACTTTTCATTCTTATTAATGGATCTATTAGTCCCAACCCTCCTTCCTCCACCTTTCCAATTAGAGTGTCATAAGCAATTTTCGATGGTTTCCCCTCCCATAAAAAGTTTAAAACAATAGATTTGATTTTTTTATACACCCATATAGGCAAACTCACAGAACCCAATACATACCACATTTTTGATAAAAACAAAGAATTAATAACTAAAACCTTCCCTTTTAAAAATAATCCTCTTAATTTCCAGAAATTTAATCTCTTCTCCATTCCTTTTAAAACCTCCTCCCATACCACTTCTCTTATTTCATTTTCATTTTCTCCAACCCTTATACCTAAAATTTTCATACTCTTCTTTTCTTCCTTAAATTGCATTTTATTCAGCAGATCATTCGGTAATCCAATTTTCATGTATGTAGTTTTTTCTTTATTAACTTTTGCCCCTGTTCCTTTACAATATCTTTCTAAAACTTCCATTGCTTTATCCATACTTTTAATATCTTTTACAAACAATGTCGTGTCATCTGCATATTGAAATATTTTTTGTTCTGATTCTTCTCCTTTTATGCGTATTCCTTTTATGTTCTTTTCCTGGTCTACTGCCAGTCCTAAAGCTTCAGATACTAAAGTGTATAATAATGCTGACATAGGACAACCTTGTCTGATTGATCTCGTTATTTTAAAATCTTTAGTTAAAAAACCATTCACTTTTACACAACTACTTATATCTGTATATAAACATTTTATCCATTTTAAAAAATTCTCCCCAAAACCAAATCTCTCCATCACATGTATCAAGTATTTGTGTTCAACTCTATCAAAAGCCTTTTCTAAATCCACACTTATTATATATCCTGTTTCTTTCTCCTCCTTCATGTACCATATCATATCTCTTATATTGTTAATGACATCAGTAATATCTCTTTTTAGAACAGCATATGCTTGATTTGTAGTAATTATATTTGGTACTACTATTTTCAATCGATTGGCTAAAATTTTGGCTAATATTTTATAATCTGTATTCAACATGCTTAGTGGTCTGTAGTTTTTCAGGTCTCTCTTATCACCTTTTTTCTTGTAAATTATTTTCACCATACCTTTCTTCATACTATTCGTTAAATTCCCTTTTTTAAAATTATCTATAAATATTTCATTTAAAATTGGACATAACACATCTTTAAAAACCTTATAAAATTCAGCTGTTAATCCATCTATTCCTGGACTTTTACCATTTTTCAGTTGATCAATTGCAATTCCTATTTCTAATTCCGTAATCTCACTCTCACACATTTCTTTGTCTCCCTCATTAACTTTAACCTGTATTTTACTTAATACAAATTCCTCATCTTCTAAAACTATCTCATTTTTGGTAAATAAATGCTTATAGAATTCTCTGACTTCTTCCAAAATTCCTGTTTTATCTTCTACAATCCTCGCATCTTCTGTTTTAATACTTTTTATTATATCTGCTCTCTGTCTTGTTTTTTCTAATTCATAAAAATATTTTGTACTTCTTTCTCCTTCTACAATGTCTTTCGCCCTACTTCTTATTATTGCTCCTTTACACTTCTCTTCTTCTATTTTCTTTAATTCTTCCTGTAATTCTATTATCTTATCAATATTTTCATCATGCTCATTTACTTTCCTCATTTCTTCATCCCACTCTTTTTTGATCTTATTTTCTTTCATCTTTTTGACTTTTTGCCATTTTTTTGAATATTCCATTGAGAATTTTTTTATTCTTTTTTTTAGAATGTCCCACCAAAACCCTTTTTCCATTTCATACATTTCCTCATTTACACTATTAATTATTATACTTTCTATTTCCATTCTGTATATTTCATTTTTTAGAAGTTCTGCATTTAATATCCACACCCCTGGTCCTTTATCAGCCTCATTAAAATTCATCAATATCCATAAAAAATCATGATCACTCTCACTATAATTTTTGTAAGACGCCTTAGTGACATAATATGCTTCCTTTTTATTACATAAAAATAAGTCTATTCTACTTTGCTTTAGAACTCTGTCAACAATTTGTCTTCTTGAATATTCTCTTTTCATACCATTCCTCTCTCTCCACACATCCACCATATTATATTTCTCCATTATGTTATGTAGTTCATTCCTCCCTCTATCTCTTCTAAATCCCATTGAATCATCTACATCAATTCTCTGTATTACAGTGTTAAAATCACCTAACACCATAATGTTGTCATGTTTTTCTATTAACTCATTCATATCCCTGTAAAAATTAAATTTATCTCTTTCATCATTTGGTGCATGTATATTACACACTTTCATTTCTTTTCCATTACACACAAATTTAACAATTATTATTCTTCCCTTTGTGTCTTTATAATCTATATTTACTTCTTCAAATACTCATTTTCTTATTAAAATAGCTACCCCTCTCTTCCTTTCCATATCACAGTTACTATATATTTCTCCGTTCCATAATTTTCTAATTTCATCACTTATTTTATCTTCCCATTTCGTTTCTTGTAAACATAGCACATCACATTTTTTGGTCAGACACATTAATCTTTCAAACTTTTGACATTTGGATAATCCTCTAGCATTCAGCGATACAATTGATATAGAGCTCATTAAAGAAAAGATTGGAAAAACCAAAACCCACCATTCAATCCGTTTCATTGTCTTTCAAAAAAGTATTTTTTACTTCACCCATTTCAGCTTTCCTCCTCTCCAGTCTTTCCTTTTGCTCTTCTCTTCTTATCTTCTGCCTTTTAAGAACCTGTTGAATGTCTAAGCCATCTTTTCTTGTTTTTACACATCTATTCAGTCTTTCTTTTCCTTTGTTTTCCATTCCACGAATTTCCCCCCCATTGTCTGCTCCTCTTACCTCAGTCAGTGTCTTTATTCCCTTATCCTCAGCTTTTTCTTTTTCTTGTCCTTTTTCGTAGTCCAGTTCATTAGTGTCCACATCGTCCTGTTCCTTAGAAAATCCTTCTTTAATCAAATTTATATCCTCTTTGTTCGCTCCTCCTCCCATCTCCATTCCTTGTTCTTCATCTTCCTTCTTTTCTTTATTCTCATCTATGTTGTTGTTCTCCTCTTCCTCGTCATCTTGTTTCTCGTCCTCTCCTTGCGTCTGCCTTTGTGAGTCATTTAACCTCTCAATTGTTGTAACTCCCATTACCTCTTGTATTTCCATTCCTGGATCTTCATTTTCCTCGTCTTCTATCTCGCATCTGCATCTTAACATTGTCTTTTGGCAGCCTTGGCACCGCGGGACTTTACAGTCTCGCGCATAATGCCCCTGCTCAAGACAATTTCTGCATGTGAATTGTGGGCAGTCCTTTTTTTCATGCTCCGGACTTACACAGATCCTGCATGTCTTCACTTGATTATCGTGAATCACTCTGAAGTACTGCACTCCTTCTTCAGTCCTGAAGCTTGTGTTGTATGGTAAAGACGTCACCTCTTGTGGAAACTTTACCCTCAAAAATCGTGTTCCGTCTGCCACCGTTGTCCCGGGATGATATCTTCTTCTTAGTGGTAGAATGGGAGTTACACCCCAATTGATTAGTTTTTGACTGATTTCCTCATCTTCTATATAGCTGGGCAGACTCAAGAAAGACACCATTCTTTCTGTTGCACACAATTTCCTTATCTCACATTCTTGTCCGTTTATCATTATTCCATTCAACAGCAAATCACAGTCCATCTCACTTTCCATAGTCATTTCAAAATCATAATTATTTTTTCTTCTCAGTCCGATCAATTTTCCCATTCCAACTTTCTCTTCAACTGCTTTAATTATCATTATTATTGTTATATTTTCTATATCTTTAACAGTCATTGTTAATGTTGCTTCTTTCTTGTATTCCCTCTGATACCTTGTTTGTTTGCTTAATTTCTGTATCATATGTTGTCGTTGAGATAAAACATTTCTTTTTTCTCCAACTTCTTTCTCAATTCCAATACCTTCAGTTGATTGTAGATCTCCTTTCCGTTCTTGTCCAGTTGTTTTTCTTTCTTGTTTCCTCCTTGAAACCACCGTCGCCCACGTTTCATTATTGTTTTCTCCATGTCTTTCATTTATATTCCTTTCAGTTATGTCTGCAACAAATCCTGGTTCCGCATTTCCCATCTCATGTTGTTTTACCAGTCCGTGTTCTTTGTCCATTAAATCCATATTTTGGTTGTCTCAAACCCCAAACAGAAAGACCTGTTTGGGGTTAAAAAAAACCTTCCTCAAAAAAAAACTTTTTCTAACTAAAAAACAAACAAAATAAATGTGAAAAAACACCCAGAAAAATGGTGAGCCTATCTCACCTACTGCACACTACAAACTGCCAACTCACTTCCTGTTTGCTCTCTAGCGCTCTCAGCGCGGTATGGCCGTAAGCCAGGGCTGCTCCAAAAAGTGGGCTATTTAAAGATCAGCCTCCGTAAAAGCCAGCATATTATATAAATAGTGAAGAAAAGGCAAAAGCTTACAGCACCTGGTATTCCCAGGCGGTCTCCCATCCAAGTACTAAACAGGCCCGACGCTGCTTAGCTTCCGAGATCAGACGAGATCGGGCGCTCTCAGCGCGGTATGGCCGTAAGCGAGGGTTGCTCCAAAAAGTGGGCCATTTAAAGATCAGCCTCCGTAAAAGCCAGCATATTATATAAATAGTGAAGAAAAGGCAAAAGCTTACAGCACCTGGTATTCCCAGGCGGTCTCCCATCCAAGTGTAACAATCGGCCTTATCGGCCGAGTTACAAGACTAAAATGGGGTCAGATTTAACTGTGAGAGATGACTAGTGGTTAAAAGAATGAGACATAAAAGAAGATTGGTTTAAATAGATTTGGTTTATTTACAAGGTTCACATAAAAGACTTTAAAACAACACGATAAAACGAGGTAAACGCTGTTAAAAGAATACAGTTCATTTGTCCATACCCTAAAAACAGTCCAAGAATCCCAGTGTGTTGATAAGTCCAATGTGAGTGTCCACCGGTGTATATACAATCCACAGAAAGTGTAATCCAAAGTTTGCAGGTGGTGAATGGAAAGGTGAGCTCTAAAATTAGCAACTCCTCAATCCAACAGTTTGGTGACTGTCCTTTGTTTGTAATGCTGCTCTCTTATACAGTTGTACTTCCTGCTTTCTGTCATGTGTCTAGTCACATGGCAGGCCAACCATCCATTTTTTAAAGACACACACTCACTTAAAATGTTAAGAGTAATAAAATGGCCTAAAAAACATGTAAAACACTTAAAACTCTATAATACATTTAAATGATTGTAATAAATAGAGCGGTAAAACACGTCTTTCTAAAAGCCAGCATATTATATAAATAGTGAAGAAAAGGCAAAAGCTTACAGCACCTGGTATTCCCAGGCGGTCTCCCATCCAAGTACTAAGCAGGCCCGACGCTGCTTAGCTTCCGAGATCAGACGAGATCGGGCGCTCTCAGCGCGGTATGGCCGTAAGCGAGGGCTGCTCCAAAAAGTGGGCTATTTAAAGATCAGCCTCCGTAAAAGCCAGCATATTATATAAATAGTGAAGAAAAGGCAAAAGCTTACAGCACCTGGTATTCCCAGGCGGTCTCCCATCCAAGTGTAACAATCGGCCTTATCGGCCGAGTTACAAGACTAAAATGGGGTCAGATTTAACTGTGAGAGATGACTAGTGGTTAAAAGAATGAGACATAAAAGAAGATTGGTTTAAATAGATTTGGTTTATTTACAAGGTTCACATAAAAGACTTTAAAACAACACGATAAAATGAGGTAAACGCTGTTAAAAGAATACAGTTCATTTGTCCATACCCTAAAAACAGTCCAAGAATCCCAGTGTGTTGATAAGTCCAATGTGAGTTTCCACCGGTGTATATACAATCCACAGAAAGTGTAATCCAAAGTTTGCAGGTGGTGAATGGAAAGGTGAGCTCTAAAATTAGCAACTCCTCAATCCAACAGTTTGGTGACTGTCCTTTGTTTGTCATGCTGCTCTCTTATACAGTTGTACTTCCTGCTTCCTGTCATGTGTCTAGTCACATGGCAGGCCAACCATCCATTTTTTAAAGACACACACTCACTTAAAATGTTAAGAGTAATAAAATGGCCTAAAAAACATGTAAAACACTTAAAACTCTATAATACATTTAAATGATTGTAATAAATAGAGCGGTAAAACACGTCTTTCTAAAAGCCAGCATATTATATAAATAGTGAAGAAAAGGCAAAAGCTTACAGCACCTGGTATTCCCAGGCGGTCTCCCATCCAAGTACTAAGCAGGCCCGACGCTGCTTAGCTTCCGAGATCAGACGAGATCGGGCGCTCTCAGCGCGGTATGGCCGTAAGCGAGGGCTGCTCCAAAAAGTGGGCTATTTAAAGATCAGCCTCCGTAAAAGCCAGCATATTATATAAATAGTGAAGAAAAGGCAAAAGCTTACAGCACCTGGTATTCCCAGGCGGTCTCCCATCCAAGTGTAACAATCGGCCTTATCAGCCGAGTTACAAGACTAAAATGGGGTCAGATTTAACTGTGAGAGATGACTAGTGGTTAAAAGAATGAGACATAAAAGAAGATTGGTTTAAATAGATTTGGTTTATTTACAAGGTTCACATAAAAGACTTTAAAACAACACGATAAAACGAGGTAAACGCTGTTAAAAGAATACAGTTCATTTGTCCATACCCTAAAAACAGTCCAAGAATCCCAGTGTGTTGATAAGTCCAATGTGAGTGTCCACCGGTGTATATACAATCCACAGAAAGTGTAATCCAAAGTTTGCAGGTGGTGAATGGAAAGGTGAGCTCTAAAATTAGCAACTCCTCAATCCAACAGTTTGGTGACTGTCCTTTGTTTGTCATGCTGCTCTCTTATACAGTTGTACTTCCTGCTTCCTGTCATGTGTCTAGTCACATGGCAGGCCAACCATCCATTTTTTAAAGACACACACTCACTTAAAATGTTAAGAGTAATAAAAGGGCCTAAAAAACATGTAAAACACTTAAAACTCTATAATACATTTAAATGATTGTAATAAATAGAGCGGTAAAACACGTCTTTCTAAAAGCCAGCATTTTAAATAAGTAGTGAAGAAAAGGCAAAAGCTTACAGCACCTGGTATTCCCAGGCGGTCTCCCATCCAAGTACTAAGCAGGCCCGACGCTGCTTAGCTTCCGAGATCAGACGAGATCGGGCGCTCTCAGCGCGGTATGGCCGTAAGCCAGGGCTGCTCCAAAAAGTGGGCTATTTAAAGATCAGCCTCCGTAAAAGCCAGCATATTATATAAATAGTGAAGAAAAGGCAAAAGCTTACAGCACCTGGTATTCCCAGGCGGTCTCCCATCCAAGTACTAAACAGGCCCGACGCTGCTTAGCTTCCGAGATCAGACGAGATCGGGCGCTCTCAGCGCGGTATGGCGGTAAGCGAGGGTTGCTCCAAAAAGTGGGCCATTTAAAGATCAGCCTCCGTAAAAGCCAGCATATTATATAAATAGTGAAGAAAAGGCAAAAGCTTACAGCACCTGGTATTCCCAGGCGGTCTCCTATCCAAGTGTAACAATCGGCCTTATCGGCCGAGTTACAAGACTAAAATGGGGTCAGATTTAACTGTGAGAGATGACTAGTGGTTAAAAGAATGAGACATAAAAGAAGATTGGTTTAAATAGATTTGGTTTATTTACAAGGTTCACATAAAAGACTTTAAAACAACACGATAAAACGAGGTAAACGCTGTTAAAAGAATACAGTTCATTTGTCCATACCCTAAAAACAGTCCAAGAATCCCAGTGTGTTGATAAGTCCAATGTGAGTGTCCACCGGTGTATATACAATCCACAGAAAGTGTAATCCAAAGTTTGCAGGTGGTGAATGGAAAGGTGAGCTCTAAAATTACCAACTCCTCAATCCAACAGTTTGGTGACTGTCCTTTGTTTGTCATGCTGCTCTCTTATACAGTTGTACTTCCTGCTTTCTGTCATGTGTCTAGTCACATGGCAGGCCAACCATCCATTTTTTAAAGACACACACTCACTTAAAATGTTAAGAGTAATAAAATGGCCTAAAAAACATGTAAAACACTTAAAACTCTATAATACATTTAAATGATTGTAATAAATAGAGCGGTAAAACACGTCTTTCTAAAAGCCAGCATATTATATAAATAGTGAAGAAAAGGCAAAAGCTTACAGCACCTGGTATTCCCAGGCGGTCTCCCATCCAAGTACTAAGCAGGCCCAACGCTGCTTAGCTTCCGAGATCAGACGAGATCGGGCGCTCTCAGCGCGGTATGGCCGTAAGCGAGGGCTGCTCCAAAAAGTGGGCTATTTAAAGATCAGCCTCCGTAAAAGCCAGCATATTATATAAATAGTGAAGAAAAGGCAAAAGCTTACAGCACCTGGTATTCCCAGGCGGTCTCCCATCCAAGTGTAACAATCGGCCTTATCGGCCGAGTTACAAGACTAAAATGGGGTCAGATTTAACTGTGAGAGATGACTAGTGGTTAAAAGAATGAGACATAAAAGAAGATTGGTTTAAATAGATTTGGTTTATTTACAAGGTTCACATAAAAGACTTTAAAACAACACGATAAAATGAGGTAAACGCTGTTAAAAGAATACAGTTCATTTGTCCATACCCTAAAAACAGTCCAAGAATCCCAGTGTGTTGATAAGTCCAATGTGAGTGTCCACCGGTGTATATACAATCCACAGAAAGTGTAATCCAAAGTTTGCAGGTGGTGAATGGAAAGGTGAGCTCTAAAATTAGCAACTCCTCAATCCAACAGTTTGGTGACTGTCCTTTGTTTGTCATGCTGCTCTCTTATACAGTTGTACTTCCTGCTTCCTGTCATGTGTCTAGTCACATGGCAGGCCAACCATCCATTTTTTAAAGACACACACTCACTTAAAATGTTAAGAGTAATAAAATGGCCTAAAAAACATGTAAAACACTTAAAACTCTATAATACATTTAAATGATTGTAATAAATAGAGCGGTAAAACACGTCTTTCTAAAAGCCAGCATATTATATAAATAGTGAAGAAAAGACAAAAGCTTACAGCACCTGGTATTCCCAGGGGGTCTCCCATCCAAGTACTAAGCAGGCCCGACGCTGCTTAGCTTCCGAGATCAGACGAGATCGGGCGCTCTCAGCGCGGTATGGCCGTAAGCCAGGGCTGCTCCAAAAAGTGGGCTATTTAAAGATCAGCCTCCGTAAAAGCCAGCATATTATATAAATAGTGAAGAAAAGACAAAAGCTTACAGCACCTGGTATTCCCAGGCGGTCTCCCATCCAAGTACTAAACAGGCCCGACGCTGTTTAGCTTCCGAGATCAGACGAGATCGGGCGCTCTCAGCGCGGTATGGCCGTAAGCGAGGGCTGCTCCAAAAAGTGGGCCATTTAAAGATCAGCCTCCGTAAAAGCCAGCATATTATATAAATAGTGAAGAAAAGGCAAAAGCTTACAGCACCTGGTATTCCCAGGCGGTCTCCCATCCAAGTGTAACAATCGGCCTTATCAGCCGAGTTACAAGACTTAAATGGGGTCAGATTTAACTGTGAGAGATGACTAGTGGTTAAAAGAATGAGACATAAAAGAAGATTGGTTTAAATAGATTTGGTTTATTTACAAGGTTCACATAAAAGACTTTAAAACAACACGATAAAACGAGGTAAACGCTGTTAAAAGAATACAGTTCATTTGTCCATACCCTAAAAACAGTCCAAGAATCCCAGTGTGTTGATAAGTCCAATGTGAGTGTCCACCGGTGTATATACAATCCACAGAAAGTGTAATCCAAAGTTTGTAGGTGGTGAATGGAAAGGTGAGCTCTAAAATTAGCAACTCCTCAATCCAACAGTTTGGTGACTGTCCTTTGTTTGTCATGCTGCTCTCTTATACAGTTGTACTTCCTGCTTTCTGTCATGTGTCTAGTCACATGGCAGGCCAACCATCCATTTTTTAAAGACACACACTCACTTAAAATGTTAAGAGTAATAAAATGGCCTAAAAAACATGTAAAACACTTAAAACTCTATAATACATTTAAATGATTGTAATAAATAGAGCGGTAAAACACGTCTTTCTAAAAGCCAGCATATTATATAAATAGTGAAGAAAAGGCAAAAGCTTACAGCACCTGGTATTCCCAGGCGGTCTCCCATCCAAGTACTAAGCAGGCCCGTCGCTGCTTAGCTTCCGAGATCAGACGAGATCGGGCGCTCTCAGCGCAGTATGGCCGTAAGCGAGAGCTGCTCCAAAAAGTGGGCTATTTAAAGATCAGCCTCCGTAAAAGCCAGCATATTATATAAATAGTGAAGAAAAGGCAAAAGCTTACAGCACCTGGTATTCCCAGGCGGTCTCCCATCCAAGTACTAAGCAGGCCCGACGCTGCTTAGCTTCCGAGATCAGACGAGATCGGGCGCTCTCAGCGCAGTATGGCCGTAAGCGAGGGCTGCTCCAAAAAGTGGGCCATTTAAAGATCAGCCTCCGTAAAAGCCAGCATATTATATAAATAGTGAAGAAAAGGCAAAAGCTTACAGCACCTGGTATTCCCAGGCGGTCTCCCATCCAAGTACTAAGCAGGCCCGACGCTGCTTAGCTTCCGAGATCAGACGAGATCGGGCGCTCTCAGCGCGGTATGGCGGTAAGCGAGGGTTGCTCCAAAAAGTGGGCCATTTAAAGATCAGCCTCCGTAAAAGCCAGCATATTATATAAATAGTGAAGAAAAGGCAAAAGCTTACAGCACCTGGTATTCCCAGGCGGTCTCCTATCCAAGTGTAACAATCGGCCTTATCGGCCGAGTTACAAGACTAAAATGGGGTCAGATTTAACTGTGAGAGATGACTAGTGGTTAAAAGAATGAGACATAAAAGAAGATTGGTTTAAATAGATTTGGTTTATTTACAAGGTTCACATAAAAGACTTTAAAACAACACGATAAAACGAGGTAAACGCTGTTAAAAGAATACAGTTCATTTGTCCATACCCTAAAAACAGTCCAAGAATCCCAGTGTGTTGATAAGTCCAATGTGAGTGTCCACCGGTGTATATACAATCCACAGAAAGTGTAATCCAAAGTTTGCAGGTGGTGAATGGAAAGGTGAGCTCTAAAATTACCAACTCCTCAATCCAACAGTTTGGTGACTGTCCTTTGTTTGTCATGCTGCTCTCTTATACAGTTGTACTTCCTGCTTTCTGTCATGTGTCTAGTCACATGGCAGGCCAACCATCCATTTTTTAAAGACACACACTCACTTAAAATGTTAAGAGTAATAAAATGGCCTAAAAAACATGTAAAACACTTAAAACTCTATAATACATTTAAATGATTGTAATAAATAGAGCGGTAAAACACGTCTTTCTAAAAGCCAGCATATTATATAAATAGTGAAGAAAAGGCAAAAGCTTACAGCACCTGGTATTCCCAGGCGGTCTCCCATCCAAGTACTAAGCAGGCCCAACGCTGCTTAGCTTCCGAGATCAGACGAGATCGGGCGCTCTCAGCGCGGTATGGCCGTAAGCGAGGGCTGCTCCAAAAAGTGGGCTATTTAAAGATCAGCCTCCGTAAAAGCCAGCATATTATATAAATAGTGAAGAAAAGGCAAAAGCTTACAGCACCTGGTATTCCCAGGCGGTCTCCCATCCAAGTGTAACAATCGGCCTTATCGGCCGAGTTACAAGACTAAAATGGGGTCAGATTTAACTGTGAGAGATGACTAGTGGTTAAAAGAATGAGACATAAAAGAAGATTGGTTTAAATAGATTTGGTTTATTTACAAGGTTCACATAAAAGACTTTAAAACAACACGATAAAATGAGGTAAACGCTGTTAAAAGAATACAGTTCATTTGTCCATACCCTAAAAACAGTCCAAGAATCCCAGTGTGTTGATAAGTCCAATGTGAGTGTCCACCGGTGTATATACAATCCACAGAAAGTGTAATCCAAAGTTTGCAGGTGGTGAATGGAAAGGTGAGCTCTAAAATTAGCAACTCCTCAATCCAACAGTTTGGTGACTGTCCTTTGTTTGTCATGCTGCTCTCTTATACAGTTGTACTTCCTGCTTCCTGTCATGTGTCTAGTCACATGGCAGGCCAACCATCCATTTTTTAAAGACACACACTCACTTAAAATGTTAAGAGTAATAAAATGGCCTAAAAAACATGTAAAACACTTAAAACTCTATAATACATTTAAATGATTGTAATAAATAGAGCGGTAAAACACGTCTTTCTAAAAGCCAGCATATTATATAAATAGTGAAGAAAAGACAAAAGCTTACAGCACCTGGTATTCCCAGGGGGTCTCCCATCCAAGTACTAAGCAGGCCCGACGCTGCTTAGCTTCCGAGATCAGACGAGATCGGGCGCTCTCAGCGCGGTATGGCCGTAAGCCAGGGCTGCTCCAAAAAGTGGGCTATTTAAAGATCAGCCTCCGTAAAAGCCAGCATATTATATAAATAGTGAAGAAAAGACAAAAGCTTACAGCACCTGGTATTCCCAGGCGGTCTCCCATCCAAGTACTAAACAGGCCCGACGCTGTTTAGCTTCCGAGATCAGACGAGATCGGGCGCTCTCAGCGCGGTATGGCCGTAAGCGAGGGCTGCTCCAAAAAGTGGGCCATTTAAAGATCAGCCTCCGTAAAAGCCAGCATATTATATAAATAGTGAAGAAAAGGCAAAAGCTTACAGCACCTGGTATTCCCAGGCGGTCTCCCATCCAAGTGTAACAATCGGCCTTATCAGCCGAGTTACAAGACTTAAATGGGGTCAGATTTAACTGTGAGAGATGACTAGTGGTTAAAAGAATGAGACATAAAAGAAGATTGGTTTAAATAGATTTGGTTTATTTACAAGGTTCACATAAAAGACTTTAAAACAACACGATAAAACGAGGTAAACGCTGTTAAAAGAATACAGTTCATTTGTCCATACCCTAAAAACAGTCCAAGAATCCCAGTGTGTTGATAAGTCCAATGTGAGTGTCCACCGGTGTATATACAATCCACAGAAAGTGTAATCCAAAGTTTGTAGGTGGTGAATGGAAAGGTGAGCTCTAAAATTAGCAACTCCTCAATCCAACAGTTTGGTGACTGTCCTTTGTTTGTCATGCTGCTCTCTTATACAGTTGTACTTCCTGCTTTCTGTCATGTGTCTAGTCACATGGCAGGCCAACCATCCATTTTTTAAAGACACACACTCACTTAAAATGTTAAGAGTAATAAAATGGCCTAAAAAACATGTAAAACACTTAAAACTCTATAATACATTTAAATGATTGTAATAAATAGAGCGGTAAAACACGTCTTTCTAAAAGCCAGCATATTATATAAATAGTGAAGAAAAGGCAAAAGCTTACAGCACCTGGTATTCCCAGGCGGTCTCCCATCCAAGTACTAAGCAGGCCCGTCGCTGCTTAGCTTCCGAGATCAGACGAGATCGGGCGCTCTCAGCGCAGTATGGCCGTAAGCGAGAGCTGCTCCAAAAAGTGGGCTATTTAAAGATCAGCCTCCGTAAAAGCCAGCATATTATATAAATAGTGAAGAAAAGGCAAAAGCTTACAGCACCTGGTATTCCCAGGCGGTCTCCCATCCAAGTACTAAGCAGGCCCGACGCTGCTTAGCTTCCGAGATCAGACGAGATCGGGCGCTCTCAGCGCAGTATGGCCGTAAGCGAGGGCTGCTCCAAAAAGTGGGCCATTTAAAGATCAGCCTCCGTAAAAGCCAGCATATTATATAAATAGTGAAGAAAAGGCAAAAGCTTACAGCACCTGGTATTCCCAGGCGGTCTCCCATCCAAGTACTAAGCAGGCCCGACGCTGCTTAGCTTCCGAGATCAGACGAGATCGGGCGCTCTCAGCGCGGTATGGCCGTAAGCGAGGGCTGCTCCAAAAAGTGGGCTATTTAAAGATCAGCCTCCGTAAAAGCCAGCATATTATATAAATAGTGAAGAAAAGGCAAAAGCTTACAGCACCTGGTATTCCCAGGCGGTCTCCCATCCAAGTGTAACAATCGGCCTTATCGGCCGAGTTACAAGACTAAAATGGGGTCAGATTTAACTGTGAGAGATGACTAGTGGTTAAAAGAATGAGACATAAAAGAAGATTGGTTTAAATAGATTTGGTTTATTTACAAGGTTCACATAAAAGACTTTAAAACAACACGATAAAATGAGGTAAACGCTGTTAAAGGAATACAGTTCATTTGTCCATACCCTAAAAACAGTCCAAGAATCCCAGTGTGTTGATAAGTCCAATGTGAGTGTCCACCGGTGTATATACAATCCACAGAAAGTGTAATCCAAAGTTTGCAGGTGGTGAATGGAAAGGTGAGCTCTAAAATTAGCAACTCCTCAATCCAACAGTTTGGTGACTGTCCTTTGTTTGTCATGCTGCTCTCTTATACAGTTGTACTTCCTGCTTCCTGTCATGTGTCTAGTCACATGGCAGGCCAACCATCCATTTTTTAAAGACACACACTCACTTAAAATGTTAAGAGTAATAAAATGGCCTAAAAAACATGTAAAACACTTAAAACTCTATAATACATTTAAATGATTGTAATAAATAGAGCGGTAAAACACGTCTTTCTAAAAGCCAGCATATTATATAAATAGTGAAGAAAAGGCAAAAGCTTACAGCACCTGGTATTCCCAGGCGGTCTCCCATCCAAGTGTAACAATCGGCCTTATCGGCCGAGTTACAAGACTAAAATGGGGTCAGATTTAACTGTGAGAGATGACTAGTGGTTAAAAGAATGAGACATAAAAGAAGATTGGTTTAAATAGATTTGGTTTATTTACAAGGTTCACATAAAAGACTTTAAAACAACACGATAAAACGAGGTAAACGCTGTTAAAAGAATACAGTTTATTTGTCCATACCCTAAAAACAGTCCAAGAATCCCAGTGTGTTGATAAGTCCAATGTGAGTTTCCACCGGTGTATATACAATCCACAGAAAGTGTAATCCAAAGTTTGCAGGTGGTGAATGGAAAGGTGAGCTCTAAAATTAGCAACTCCTCAATCCAACAGTTTGGTGACTGTCCTTTGTTTGTCATGCTGCTCTCTTATACAGTTGTACTTCCTGCTTCCTATCATGTGTCTAGTCACATGGCAGGCCAACCATCCATTTTTTAAAGACACACACTCACTTAAAATGTTAAGAGTAATAAAATGGCCTAAAAAACATGTAAAACACTTAAAACTCTATAATACATTTAAATGATTGTAATAAATAGAGCGGTAAAACACGTCTTTCTAAAAGCCAGCATTTTAAATAAGTAGTGAAGAAAAGGCAAAAGCTTACAGCACCTGGTATTCCCAGGCGGTCTCCCATCCAAGTACTAAGCAGGCCCGACGCTGCTTAGCTTCCGAGATCAGACGAGATCGGGCGCTCTCAGCGCGGTATGGCCGTAAGCCAGGGCTGCTCCAAAAAGTGGGCTATTTAAAGATCAGCCTCCGTAAAAGCCAGCATATTATATAAATAGTGAAGAAAAGGCAAAAGCTTACAGCACCTGGTATTCCCAGGCGGTCTCCCATCCAAGTACTAAACAGGCCCGACGCTGCTTAGCTTCCGAGATCAGACGAGATCGGGCGCTCTCAGCGCGGTATGGCCGTAAGCGAGGGCTGCTCCAAAAAGTGGGCTATTTAAAGATCAGCCTCCGTAAAAGCCAGCATATTATATAAATAGTGAAGAAAAGGCAAAAGCTTACAGCACCTGGTATTCCCAGGCGGTCTCCCATCCAAGTACTAAGCAGGCCCGACGCTGCTTAGCTTCCGAGATCAGACGAGATCGGGCGCTCTCAGCGCAGTATGGCCGTAAGCGAGGGCTGCTCCAAAAAGTGGGCCATTTAAAGATCAGCCTCCGTAAAAGCCAGCATATTATATAAATAGTGAAGAAAAGGCAAAAGCTTACAGCACCTGGTATTCCCAGGCGGTCTCCCATCCAAGTACTAAGCAGGCCCGACGCTGCTTAGCTTCCGAGATCAGACGAGATCGGGCGCTCTCAGCGCAGTATGGCCGTAAGCGAGGGCTGCTCCAAAAAGTGGGCTATTTAAAGATCAGCCTCCGTAAAAGCCAGCATATTATATAAATAGTGAAGAAAAGGCAAAAGCTTACAGCACCTGGTATTCCCAGGCGGTCTCCCATCCAAGTGTAACAATCGGCCTTATCGGCCGAGTTACAAGACTAAAATGGGGTCAGATTTAACTGTGAGAGATGACTAGTGGTTAAAAGAATGAGACATAAAAGAAGATTGGTTTAAATAGATTTGGTTTATTTACAAGGTTCACATAAAAGACTTTAAAACAACACGATAAAACGAGGTAAACGCTGTTAAAAGAATACAATTAATTTGTCCATACCCTAAAAACAGTCCAAGAATCCCAGTGTGTTGATAAGTCCAATGTGAGTGTCCACCGGTGTATATACAATCCACAGAAAGTGTAATCCAAAGTTTGTAGGTGGTGAATGGAAAGGTGAGCTCTAAAATTAGCAACTCCTCAATCCAACAGTTTGGTGACTGTCCATTGTTTGTCATGCTGCTCTCTTATACAGTTGTACTTCCTGCTTTCTGTCATGTGTCTAGTCACATGGCAGGCCAACCATCCATTTTTTAAAGACACACACTCACTTAAAATGTTAAGAGTAATAAAATGGCCTAAAAAACATGTAAAACACTTAAAACTCTATAATACATTTAAATGATTGTAATAAATAGAGCGGTAAAACACGTCTTTCTAAAAGCCAGCATATTATATAAATAGTGAAGAAAAGGCAAAAGCTTACAGCACCTGGTATTCCCAGGCGGTCTCCCATCCAAGTACTAAGCAGGCCCGTCGCTGCTTAGCTTCCGAGATCAGACGAGATCGGGCGCTCTCAGCGCAGTATGGCCGTAAGCGAGGGCTGCTCCAAAAAGTGGGCTATTTAAAGATCAGCCTCCGTAAAAGCCAGCATATTATATAAATAGTGAAGAAAAGGCAAAAGCTTACAGCACCTGGTATTCCCAGGCGGTCTCCCATCCAAGTACTAAGCAGGCCCGACGCTGCTTAGCTTCCGAGATCAGACGAGATCGGGCGCTCTCAGCGCAGTATGGCCGTAAGCGAGGGCTGCTCCAAAAAGTGGGCCATTTAAAGATCAGCCTCCGTAAAAGCCAGCATATTATATAAATAGTGAAGAAAAGGCAAAAGCTTACAGCACCTGGTATTCCCAGGCGGTCTCCCATCCAAGTACTAAGCAGGCCCGACGCTGCTTAGCTTCCGAGATCAGACGAGATTGGGCGCTCTCAGCGCGGTATGGCCGTAAGCGAGGGCTGCTCCAAAAAGTGGGCTATTTAAAGATCAGCCTCCGTAAAAGCCAGCATATTATATAAATAGTGAAGAAAAGGCAAAAGCTTACAGCACCTGGTATTCCCAGGCGGTCTCCCATCCAAGTGTAACAATCGGCCTTATCGGCCGAGTTACAAGACTAAAATGGGGTCAGATTTAACTGTGAGAGATGACTAGTGGTTAAAAGAATGAGACATAAAAGAAGATTGGTTTAAATAGATTTGGTTTATTTACAAGGTTCACATAAAAGACTTTAAAACAACACGATAAAATGAGGTAAACGCTGTTAAAAGAATACAGTTCATTTGTCCATACCCTAAAAACAGTCCAAGAATCCCAGTGTGTTGATAAGTCCAATGTGAGTGTCCACCGGTGTATATACAATCCACAGAAAGTGTAATCCAAAGTTTGCAGGTGGTGAATGGAAAGGTGAGCTCTAAAATTAGCAACTCCTCAATCCAACAGTTTGGTGACTGTCCTTTGTTTGTCATGCTGCTCTCTTATACAGTTGTACTTCCTGCTTCCTGTCATGTGTCTAGTCACATGGCAGGCCAACCATCCATTTTTTAAAGACACACACTCACTTAAAATGTTAAGAGTAATAAAATGGCCTAAAAAACATGTAAAACACTTAAAACTCTATAATACATTTAAATGATTGTAATAAATAGAGCGGTAAAACACGTCTTTCTAAAAGCCAGCATATTATATAAATAGTGAAGAAAAGGCAAAAGCTTACAGCACCTGGTATTCCCAGGCGGTCTCCCATCCAAGTGTAACAATCGGCCTTATCGGCCGAGTTACAAGACTAAAATGGGGTCAGATTTAACTGTGAGAGATGACTAGTGGTTAAAAGAATGAGACATAAAAGAAGATTGGTTTAAATAGATTTGGTTTATTTACAAGGTTCACATAAAAGACTTTAAAACAACACGATAAAATGAGGTAAACGCTGTTAAAAGAATACAGTTCATTTGTCCATACCCTAAAAACAGTCCAAGAATCCCAGTGTGTTGATAAGTCCAATGTGAGTTTCCACCGGTGTATATACAATCCACAGAAAGTGTAATCCAAAGTTTGCAGGTGGTGAATGGAAAGGTGAGCTCTAAAATTAGCAACTCCTCAATCCAACAGTTTGGTGACTGTCCTTTGTTTGTCATGCTGCTCTCTTATACAGTTGTACTTCCTGCTTCCTGTCATGTGTCTAGTCACATGGCAGGCCAACCAGCCATTTTTTAAAGACACACACTCACTTAAAATGTTAAGAGTAATAAAATGGCCTAAAAAACATGTAAAACACTTAAAACTCTATAATACATTTAAATGATTGTAATAAATAGAGCGGTAAAACACGTCTTTCTAAAAGCCAGCATTTTAAATAAGTAGTGAAGAAAAGGCAAAAGCTTACAGCACCTGGTATTCCCAGGCGGTCTCCCATCCAAGTACTAAGCAGGCCCGACGCTGCTTAGCTTCCGAGATCAGACGAGATCGGGCGCTCTCAGCGCGGTATGGCCGTAAGCCAGGGCTGCTCCAAAAAGTGGGCTATTTAAAGATCAGCCTCCGTAAAAGCCAGCATATTATATAAATAGTGAAGAAAAGGCAAAAGCTTACAGCACCTGGTATTCCCAGGCGGTCTCCCATCCAAGTGTAACAATCGGCCTTATCGGCCGAGTTACAAGACTAAAATGGGGTCAGATTTAACTGTGAGAGATGACTAGTGGTTAAAAGAATGAGACATAAAAGAAGATTGGTTTAAATAGATTTGGTTTATTTACAAGGTTCACATAAAAGACTTTAAAACAACACGATAAAATGAGGTAAACGCTGTTAAAAGAATACAGTTCATTTGTCCATACCCTAAAAACAGTCCAAGAATCCCAGTGTGTTGATAAGTCCAATGTGAGTGTCCACCGGTGTATATACAATCCACAGAAAGTGTAATCCAAAGTTTGCAGGTGGTGAATGGAAAGGTGAGCTCTAAAATTAGCAACTCCTCAATCCAACAGTTTGGTGACTGTCCTTTGTTTGTCATGCTGCTCTCTTATACAGTTGTACTTCCTGCTTCCTGTCATGTGTCTAGTCACATGGCAGGCCAACCATCCATTTTTTAAAGACACACACTCACTTAAAATGTTAAGAGTAATAAAATGGCCTAAAAAACATGTAAAACACTTAAAACTCTATAATACATTTAAATGATTGTAATAAATAGAGCGGTAAAACACGTCTTTCTAAAAGCCAGCATATTATATAAATAGTGAAGAAAAGGCAAAAGCTTACAGCACCTGGTATTCCCAGGCGGTCTCCCATCCAAGTGTAACAATCGGCCTTATCGGCCGAGTTACAAGACTAAAATGGGGTCAGAAAACATAAAGCCTGGGAGAATATTACACATTCAAAAGTTCTCAAGAGGGATAAAAAAAAAAACAGTTTTTACATAGATTTGAAGTTTAAAATAACATAAACACCATTATCAGCACACCATAAAACCATTTTTGTCAATGTTAAAACACTATCGAATGCAATTTAAATTTCATAAACCCAGACAAGAAAAGATTAAAAACAAACCCCAACAACATCCAACTTCAAAAATACAGTATAAAATTATCAACCAAAATCATCAGGCATTTTCCAGTTTAGGTCTTCAAAGATCTTACACACAGAATCTGTAAAAACATGATAGTAAACATTGAGCTGATCCATATTCTTAAAATAGCTATGCAAATATTTTAAATAATTTTCCACTTTTCGCTTAAATACCACATCAATGTCCATGACAATGTTTTCTCTTTTCGCCAGCACTCTCCTCTCCCATATAGCACTCTTTATAAGCATGACAAGTAAATTCAAAACTTTGACATTCTCACATTTCTTGTATTCCCCCAGCATTACTAATCTGTACCAGTCCGCTTCATTATCACATTGTCCTTCTTTCAATCGTTCAAACAGTCTCTTGCACTTTGCATTAAAATTGTCCAGTTTTTTGCAATATAAAAACATGTGAAGAAATCCTTCATTTTGTTCTTTACAAACTTTACAGGTGGGACTTTGTTCCATTCCGATCTTGTGCAATAAAGAATCTGAAAAAATGGCTTTGTGTCTTATTAAAAATTCCAAGTTGCTCAATTTTGTCTCAATAAGCTTCCCCCTCATATTACTCCATATGTTCCCTTCTTTCAAATTCTTATGTTTCTGCATCCAGTAGTCATTCACATTAGGTTTCTTAAAAACTGTATCTCTAAAAACACCATAAAACATTTTAACAGTACATTCCTTAAGAACACATATTTTCTCACCAATCATTGCATACACTTCTTTCTCTTGTTTCCCCAATTCCATGGTTTTAAATTTCTCAATCCAGTTTTGTGGTATGGCATTTTTTATTATTTTGTACTTCTTTGTAATCTCTTGTCTGGTATATTCCTCCTTAGCATCTTCCATAGTGTCAATAATATACTGAACTGGTAAGAATCCCTCCTTGAATTCATACAAAATATCTCTGACCCTTGTAATTCCCACCTCCCACCATTTCTTAAAAAACAACTCTTTCTCATCATTCATAATGTTCTTATTTAAAAACAATGGTTGATTTAAAATATCCTCTCTTCCTTTTGGATTGTATTGCACATGTTTTAAAAAAACTCCCCAGGCACTTAACAATTCTTTATAAAACTCAGGCAATTCTTCCCACATCCAGTTTTTCGTTTTCATCCATAATATACTTTCTCCCAAATTCAGATTCCCACATTTGTTTAAAAAATACCTCATAGTTTTCTTCCAAGTAGTTTCAAATGTTTCATCTAGAAAGTTCTTCACCATCTTAACCCTCATACATTTCTTCCTTTGTGCAATATCAATAAGTCCCAAACCACCCTTCTCGACATCCCCTATAAGTGTATCATACGAGATTCTCGGTGGCTTCTTCTCCCATAAAAACTCTATGAAACATTTCTTCAATCTTTTTTCAACCCACAGTGGCATACTTGCAACATATAAAACATACCACAACTGTGAGACCATTAAAACATTAAGTAATAAAACTTTCCCTTTCAGACATAGTGTTCTCAGTTTCCACAGATTCAGTCTTCTTTCAATATTCCCTACTCTTCCTTCCCACATGATATCATTTAATCTCTTGTCATCCTCTCCCATTAAAATTCCTAAAATCCTAATTTCTTTAACCTCATTAAAAACAAAAACATCAGTTAAAACTGGGAGTCCCCCAAACCTCATATAAACAGTTTTGTCTTCGTTTACCTTCCCCCCTGATTTTCTGCAAAATTTTTGGACTACTTCCATTGCCGCTTTTACACTCCCCAGATCCTCCACTATTAAAGTTGTGTCGTCAGCATATTGAAAAATTGTATTCTCTTTATTCTCTTCTTCAATTTTAATGCCTTTCACCTTCTTCTCTCTTCCTATTGCTAGTCCTAGGGGCTCTGCCACCAAAGTATATAAAAGCGCCGAAAGAGGACATCCTTGTCTTACTGATCTCGTAAGTTTAAAACTCTTAGTTAAAAAACCGTTACACTTAATTCTTGTTACCACTCCTTTATATAAAATCTTGATCCATTTAATAAAATTCTTCCCAAAACCAAAACTCTTTAAAACCTCAAATAAAAACTGATGCTCTACCCTATCAAAAGCTTTCTCAAAGTCAAGACTTATAACATATCCCTGCAAATTTTCCTTTTTCATGTAGCTTATTATGTCCTTAATACTTAAAGTAGTGTCCGCTATATCTCTTCCTCTTACTCCATATGCCTGGTTGGTCTTTATAATCTTTGGCATCACCTCTTTCAGTCTGTTTGCTAAAATTTTAGATACAATTTTAAGATCTGTGTTTAACATAGTCAAAGGTCTATAGTTCTTTAAATCTGTCTTGTCTCCTTTCTTCTTGTATATCACTTTCATTAATCCCATACTCATCCTTAGATTCAATCGTCCTGTCATAAAAACCTCATCATACACCTCTTTTAAAATCCTAGTTAAAACCTCCTTAAAAACCAAATAAAATTCACTCCCCAAACCATCAATCCCTGGACTCTTTTTCTTATTAAGCTGTTTTATAGCTATTTCTATTTCTTCTTCACTTATCTTTTCATCGCACATATCTTTGTCTTCCTTTTCCACTTTTGTTTCAATCACCTTAAGCAATTCTTTGCTATCTTCTTCCACTCCTTCTGATGTAAACAATTTCTCGTAGTATTTCTTCATTTGTTCTAATATATCTGCATTATTTTTAACTCCTTTTCCATTTTCATCCTTCACCTCTTTTATCATTCCACTTCTCCATTTCCTTTTCTCCAAGTCAAAGAAAAACTTTGTACATTTTTCCCCTTCTACTAGGAATTGAGCTCTACTCCTTAATCTTGCAGCTTCATATCTTTTCTCCTCCATTTGTTTAAGTTTGTCTTCCAGTTCTCTTATCTTTGTCATGTCCTTATCATCCCGCTCTAATTCTTTCCCTAAATTCTCTCTTATGTCATATTCTGTGCACCTTTTACATTTCTCTATTAATTTACATACACAAATGGTGTGTTGCTTTATTAAAAACTTTACATTCTCCCACCATAATCTTTTATCTTCCACATACATTGCATTTAGCTTTTCGTTTTCAATAATATCTTTAACCTCTTGAACATAGCTTTCCCTTTTTAAAATTTCAGTATTTAAGACCCACACGCCTGGACCTCTTTTAATTGAACTCCAATCCATCTGCATAAACATTGGCTTGTGATCACTTAAACTCGTCTCCCCATAGTTCACATTATCTATAAAACCTTCTAAAATCCTTGAGCACAAGATAAAATCTATTCTAGTTTGACACATAAAATTCCCCACCATTTGTCTTCTTGAATATTGTCTCTTTTTCTCATTCCTCTCTCTCCATACATCCACTAAATTAAAATCTTCCATCAATGATTTCAATTCCTTTCTCCCAGTATCCGTTTTAAAAACCATTCCATCCGCCATATCAATTTTGCTTAAAACAGTATTAAAATCCCCCATTACTATAACATTTTTGTATTTCATTAAAAACGTCCTTAAAAACTTTAAAAAAACCTTCTTTTCTTTCTCTTCATTAGGCGCATGCACATTTATCACAGTTACTTTGCTATTTTCCCATTCCATTTCTACCCCTAAACATTTCCCAGCATCATCCTTGTAAATTACATCGCACACAACGTCCGTATTCTTTCTTATTAAAAATGCCACTCCTCTGCCTTGCCTCTTGTCCTCATTGTTATACAAAATATCCCCATCCCATCTCTTCTTCAGTTCATTTATATGCATATCTTTCCAGTTTGTTTCTTGTAAAATAATAATATCCACATTTTTAAACATTTCTTTCACTCTTTCAAATTTGTTAAAATCCAAGAGTCCTCTGGCATTAAAAGTGACAAAACTAAAAACCATCAAAAATAAATAGATAAAAAAGCTTAAAAACCCCATCTCATTAGTTCATTTCACTTGAGTCTTTTAATAGTTCATATCTATTCTTCCATGATTCTTTATTGGTAGGTCTTTTTCTAATTCCATCCAAATTTGGCTTTACCTTAAGTTGACGTCGTCTTTTACATAAAATCGATGTTCCTTCTGCTTTTCTTTCTCCTTCACTGTTTGAATCCACTTCTTCTTCCAAAGTGTTACTCAGTCCAACAAATAAATCCACATGTTCCAATGATCCTTCACCCTGTCCCATTTGCTCTGATATTCCTTCAATCTCTATATTCCGGTTGTAATTTAACTGCTCCTCGTTTACTCGTTCCTCCACTGTGCTCTCTGTAGTCCCATCAGTAATGCCGTTTCTCTCTGCTTCCACCATCAGTTGTAAAGGATCTTCACTTGGTTTCTCTGTCACTGTCTGCTCTTCATCTCTTTTATTACTTATAACCCGCTCCTCTCTCAGATATGTCGTACCATCCTCGTCTCTCTCTGTCGTGCTGTCTCGTTCATGCACCCGCCCGTTCTCAAGAGTCTCGTCCTGCTCAAACCAGCACTCGCATTTGTTTATCACTTTTTTGCAATCCGGGCATCTGACCGCCATACAATCCCTTGCGAAATGTCCTCTCTCCTCGCATTTAAAGCACTTGAAATCGGGGCAGTCTTTCATGACATGGTCAGGGCACATGCACAGTCGACAGGTTTTAACCTGATGGCTGTGCATCACCCGAAAATATTGCAACCCCTCAGCCGTATCTAGCCTAGTGCTATATGGGAGAGAGGCAACCGCTTTGGGGAAACGAGATTTCACAAACCTCGTACCATCTTCGATGGTTGTGCCCGGATACACGCGTCTCTTAATGTCTGATATTGGGGTAACTCCCCACCCTTCCAATTTATCTAAAATATCACGATCGTCGATGTAAACAGGCAGGTGCATGAACGAGACAACATAGTCTCTATTTTGCAGTCTTTTAACCTCACAAATAGTTTCCTTTATCTGTAATCCATCCACCAACAAATCAACATCTTCCACGTTTTCTAAAGTCACCTCATACTCCTTGTTTTGTTTAGGTCTTACCGCCAGAATGTTCCCTTTGCCAATCTTTTTCGTCACTGCTTTTATTATATCCTCCGCTCTTGCATTCACGTTTGAAATGTCCACGCTCACAGTAGCTTCTTTCAAGTAATCCTTCTTTGTCTTGTTATTCCTTTGTTCAATATCCATTTTATTCTCATCTCGTTGCCTTATTTCAGTTCCATTTTCATTCACCATTCGTGTTCCTCGAGCCGTTTCCATGTCCGCTGCCGTGTGTCCGTCCGCCATTCCTCAAACAAACAAACGAAAAAACGTGCACTAAACAACAAAAAAACTATTCCCCCCAAACAGCATATGCTGTTGGGAGGAATAAGCTACAAAAATAAACAAAAAAACTTTACAAATTAAACTTATAACGCCAAAAACAAATCAAAATGAAACACAAAATGGAGGAGAGCCTTTCTCTCCCAACTGCTGCCAACCACTTCCTGTTGCTCTCTAGCGCTCTCAGGTGGCGGTATGGCCGTAAGCGAGGGCTGCTCCAAAAAGTGGGCTATTTAAAGATCAGCCTCCGTAAAAGCCAGCATATTATATAAATAGTGAAGAAAAGGCAAAAGCTTACAGCACCTGGTATTCCCAGGCGGTCTCCCATCCAAGTGTAACAATCGGCCTTATCAGCCGAGTTACAAGACTAAAATGGGGTCAGATTTAACTGTGAGAGATGACTAGTGGTTAAAAGAATGAGACATAAAAGAAGATTGGTTTAAATAGATTTGGTTTATTTACAAGGTTCACATAAAAGACTTTAAAACAACACGATAAAACGAGGTAAACGCTGTTAAAAGAATACAGTTCATTTGTCCATACCCTAAAAACAGTCCAAGAATCCCAGTGTGTTGATAAGTCCAATGTGAGTGTCCACCGGTGTATATACAATCCACAGAAAGTGTAATCCAAAGTTTGCAGGTGGTGAATGGAAAGGTGAGCTCTAAAATTAGCAACTCCTCAATCCAACAGTTTGGTGACTGTCCTTTGTTTGTCATGCTGCTCTCTTATACAGTTGTACTTCCTGCTTCCTGTCATGTGTCTAGTCACATGGCAGGCCAACCATCCATTTTTTAAAGACACACACTCACTTAAAATGTTAAGAGTAATAAAAGGGCCTAAAAAACATGTAAAACACTTAAAACTCTATAATACATTTAAATGATTGTAATAAATAGAGCGGTAAAACACGTCTTTCTAAAAGCCAGCATATTATATAAATAGTGAAGAAAAGGCAAAAGCTTACAGCACCTGGTATTCCCAGGCGGTCTCCCACCCAAGTAATAAGCAGGCCCGACGCTGCTTAGCTTCCGAGATCAGACGAGATCGGGCGCTCTCAGCACGGTATGGCCGTAAGCGAGGGCTGCTCCAAAAAGTGGGCTATTTAAAGATCAGCCTCCGTAAAAGCCAGCATATTATATAAATAGTGAAGAAAAGGCAAAAGCTTACAGCACCTGGTATTCCCAGGCGGTCTCCCATCCAAGTACTAAGCAGGCCCGACGCTGCTTAGCTTCCGAGATCAGACGAGATCGGGCGCTCTCAGCGCGGTATGGCCGTAAGCGAGGGCTGCTCCAAAAAGTGGGCCATTTAAAGATCAGCCTCCGTAAAAGCCAGCATATTATATAAATAGTGAAGAAAAGGCAAAAGCTTACAGCACCTGGTATTCCCAGGCGGTCTCCCATCCAAGTGTAACAATCGGCCTTATCAGCCGAGTTACAAGACTAAAATGGGGTCAGATTTAACTGTGAGAGATGACTAGTGGTTAAAAGAATGAGACATAAAAGAAGATTGGTTTAAATAGATTTGGTTTATTTACAAGGTTCACATAAAAGACTTTAAAACAACACGATAAAACGAGGTAAACGCTGTTAAAAGAATACAGTTCATTTGTCCATACCCTAAAAACAGTCCAAGAATCCCAGTGTGTTGATAAGTCCAATGTGAGTGTCCACCGGTGTATATACAATCCACAGAAAGTGTAATCCAAAGTTTGTAGGTGGTGAATGGAAAGGTGAGCTCTAAAATTAGCAACTCCTCAATCCAACAGTTTGGTGACTGTCCTTTGTTTGTCATGCTGCTCTCTTATACAGTTGTACTTCCTGCTTTCTGTCATGTGTCTAGTCACATGGCAGGCCAACCATCCATTTTTTAAAGACACACACTCACTTAAAATGTTAAGAGTAATAAAATGGCCTAAAAAACATGTAAAACACTTAAAACTCTATAATACATTTAAATGATTGTAATAAATAGAGCGGTAAAACACGTCTTTCTAAAAGCCAGCATATTATATAAATAGTGAAGAAAAGGCAAAAGCTTACAGCACCTGGTATTCCCAGGCGGTCTCCCATCCAAGTACTAAGCAGGCCCGTCGCTGCTTAGCTTCCGAGATCAGACGAGATCGGGCGCTCTCAGCGCAGTATGGCCGCAAGCGAGTGCTGCTCCAAAAAGTGGGCTATTTAAAGATCAGCCTCCGTAAAAGCCAGCATATTATATAAATAGTGAAGAAAAGGCAAAAGCTTACAGCACCTGGTATTCCCAGGCGGTCTCCCATCCAAGTACTAAGCAGGCCCGACGCTGCTTAGCTTCCGAGATCAGACGAGATCGGGCGCTCTCAGCGCAGTATGGCCGTAAGCGAGGGCTGCTCCAAAAAGTGGGCCATTTAAAGATCAGCCTCCGTAAAAGCCAGCATATTATATAAATAGTGAAGAAAAGGCAAAAGCTTACAGCACCTGGTATTCCCAGGCGGTCTCCCATCCAAGTACTAAGCAGGCCCGACGCTGCTTAGCTTCCGAGATCAGACGAGATCGGGCGCTCTCAGCGCAGTATGGCCGTAAGCGAGGGCTGCTCCAAAAAGTGGGCTATTTAAAGATCAGCCTCCGTAAAAGCCAGCATATTATATAAATAGTGAAGAAAAGGCAAAAGCTTACAGCACCTGGTATTCCCAGGCGGTCTCCCATCCAAGTGTAACAATCGGCCTTATCGGCCGAGTTACAAGACTAAAATGGGGTCAGATTTAACTGTGAGAGATGACTAGTGGTTAAAAGAATGAGACATAAAAGAAGATTGGTTTAAATAGATTTGGTTTATTTACAAGGTTCACATAAAAGACTTTAAAACAACACGATAAAACGAGGTAAACGCTGTTAAAAGAATACAGTTCATTTGTCCATACCCTAAAAACAGTCCAAGAATCCCAGTGTGTTGATAAGTCCAATGTGAGTGTCCACCGGTGTATATACAATCCACAGAAAGTGTAATCCAAAGTTTGTAGGTGGTGAATGGAAAGGTGAGCTCTAAAATTAGCAACTCCTCAATCCAACAGTTTGGTGACTGTCCTTTGTTTGTCATGCTGCTCTCTTATACAGTTGTACTTCCTGCTTTCTGTCATGTGTCTAGTCACATGGCAGGCCAACCATCCATTTTTTAAAGACACACACTCACTTAAAATGTTAAGAGTAATAAAATGGCCTAAAAAACATGTAAAACACTTAAAACTCTATAATACATTTAAATGATTGTAATAAATAGAGCGGTAAAACACGTCTTTCTAAAAGCCAGCATATTATATAAATAGTGAAGAAAAGGCAAAAGCTTACAGCACCTGGTATTCCCAGGCGGTCTCCCATCCAAGTACTAAGCAGGCCCGTCGCTGCTTAGCTTCCGAGATCAGACGAGATCGGGCGCTCTCAGCGCAGTATGGCCGTAAGCGAGGGCTGCTCCAAAAAGTGGGCTATTTAAAGATCAGCCTCCGTAAAAGCCAGCATATTATATAAATAGTGAAGAAAAGGCAAAAGCTTACAGCACCTGGTATTCCCAGGCGGTCTCCCATCCAAGTACTAAGCAGGCCCGACGCTGCTTAGCTTCCGAGATCAGACGAGATCGGGCGCTCTCAGCGCAGTATGGCCGTAAGCGAGGGCTGCTCCAAAAAGTGGGCCATTTAAAGATCAGCCTCCGTAAAAGCCAGCATATTATATAAATAGTGAAGAAAAGGCAAAAGCTTACAGCACCTGGTATTCCCAGGCGGTCTCCCATCCAAGTACTAAGCAGGCCCGACGCTGCTTAGCTTCCGAGATCAGACGAGATCGGGCGCTCTCAGCGCGGTATGGCCGTAAGCGAGGGCTGCTCCAAAAAGTGGGCTATTTAAAGATCAGCCTCCGTAAAAGCCAGCATATTATATAAATAGTGAAGAAAAGGCAAAAGCTTACAGCACCTGGTATTCCCAGGCGGTCTCCCATCCAAGTGTAACAATCGGCCTTATCGGCCGAGTTACAAGACTAAAATGGGGTCAGATTTAACTGTGAGAGATGACTAGTGGTTAAAAGAATGAGACATAAAAGAAGATTGGTTCAAATAGATTTGGTTTATTTACAAGGTTCACATAAAAGACTTTAAAACAACACGATAAAATGAGGTAAACGCTGTTAAAAGAATACAGTTCATTTGTCCATACCCTAAAAACAGTCCAAGAATCCCAGTGTGTTGATAAGTCCAATGTGAGTGTCCACCGGTGTATATACAATCCACAGAAAGTGTAATCCAAAGTTTGCAGGTGGTGAATGGAAAGGTGAGCTCTAAAATTAGCAACTCCTCAATCCAACAGTTTGGTGACTGTCCTTTGTTTGTCATGCTGCTCTCTTATACAGTTGTACTTCCTGCTTCCTGTCATGTGTCTAGTCACATGGCAGGCCAACCATCCATTTTTTAAAGACACACACTCACTTAAAATGTTAAGAGTAATAAAATGGCCTAAAAAACATGTAAAACACTTAAAACTCTATAATACATTTAAATGATTGTAATAAATAGAGCGGTAAAACACGTCTTTCTAAAAGCCAGCATATTATATAAATAGTGAAGAAAAGGCAAAAGCTTACAGCACCTGGTATTCCCAGGCGGTCTCCCATCCAAGTGTAACAATCGGCCTTATCGGCCGAGTTACAAATCTAAAATGGGGTCAGATTTAACTGTGAGAGATGACTAGTGGTTAAAAGAATGAGACATAAAAGAAGATTGGTTTAAATAGATTTGGTTTATTTACAAGGTTCACATAAAAGACTTTAAAACAACACGATAAAATGAGGTAAACGCTGTTAAAAGAATACAGTTCATTTGTCCATACCCTAAAAACAGTCCAAGAATCCCAGTGTGTTGATAAGTCCAATGTGAGTTTCCACCGGTGTATATACAATCCACAGAAAGTGTAATCCAAAGTTTGCAGGTGGTGAATGGAAAGGTGAGCTCTAAAATTAGCAACTCCTCAATCCAACAGTTTGGTGACTGTCCTTTGTTTGTCATGCTGCTCTCTTATACAGTTGTACTTCCTGCTTCCTGTCATGTGTCTAGTCACATGGCAGGCCAACCATCCATTTTTTAAAGACACACACTCACTTAAAATGTTAAGAGTAATAAAATGGCCTAAAAAACATGTAAAACACTTAAAACTCTATAATACATTTAAATGATTGTAATAAATAGAGCGGTAAAACACGTCTTTCTAAAAGCCAGCATATTATATAAATAGTGAAGAAAAGGCAAAAGCTTACAGCACCTGGTATTCCCAGGCGGTCTCCCATCCAAGTGTAACAATCGGCCTTATCGGCCGAGTTACAAGACTAAAATGGGGTCAGATTTAACTGTGAGAGATGACTAGTGGTTAAAAGAATGAGACATAAAAGAAGATTGGTTTAAATAGATTTGGTTTATTTACAAGGTTCACATAAAAGACTTTAAAACAACACGATAAAATGAGGTAAACGCTGTTAAAAGAATACAGTTTATTTGTCCATACCCTAAAAACAGTCCAAGAATCCCAGTGTGTTGATAAGTCCAATGTGAGTTTCCACCGGTGTATATACAATCCACAGAAAGTGTAATCCAAAGTTTGCAGGTGGTGAATGGAAAGGTGAGCTCTAAAATTAGCAACTCCTCAATCCAACAGTTTGGTGACTGTCCTTTGTTTGTCATGCTGCTCTCTTATACAGTTGTACTTCCTGCTTCCTATCATGTGTCTAGTCACATGGCAGGCCAACCATCCATTTTTTAAAGACACACACTCACTTAAAATGTTAAGAGTAATAAAATGGCCTAAAAAACATGTAAAACACTTAAAACTCTATAATACATTTAAATGATTGTAATAAATAGAGCGGTAAAACACGTCTTTCTAAAAGCCAGCATTTTAAATAAGTAGTGAAGAAAAGGCAAAAGCTTACAGCACCTGGTATTCCCAGGCGGTCTCCCATCCAAGTACTAAGCAGGCCCGACGCTGCTTAGCTTCCGAGATCAGACGAGATCGGGCACTCTCAGCGCGGTATGGCCGTAAGCCAGGGCTGCTCCAAAAAGTGGGCTATTTAAAGATCAGCCTCCGTAAAAGCCAGCATATTATATAAATAGTGAAGAAAAGGCAAAAGCTTACAGCACCTGGTATTCCCAGGCGGTCTCCCATCCAAGTGTAACAATCGGCCTTATCGGCCGAGTTACAAGACTAAAATGGGGTCAGATTTAACTGTGAGAGATGACTAGTGGTTAAAAGAATGAGACATAAAAGAAGATTGGTTTAAATAGATTTGGTTTATTTACAAGGTTCACATAAAAGACTTTAAAACAACACGATAAAATGAGGTAAACGCTGTTAAAAGAATACAGTTCATTTGTCCATACCCTAAAAACAGTCCAAGAATCCCAGTGTGTTGATAAGTCCAATGTGAGTGTCCACCGGTGTATATACAATCCACAGAAAGTGTAATCCAAAGTTTGCAGGTGGTGAATGGAAAGGTGAGCTCTAAAATTAGCAACTCCTCAATCCAACAGTTTGGTGACTGTCCTTTGTTTGTCATGCTGCTCTCTTATACAGTTGTACTTCCTGCTTCCTGTCATGTGTCTAGTCACATGGCAGGCCAACCATCCATTTTTTAAAGACACACACTCACTTAAAATGTTAAGAGTAATAAAATGGCCTAAAAAACATGTAAAACACTTAAAACTCTATAATACATTTAAATGATTGTAATAAATAGAGCGGTAAAACACGTCTTTCTAAAAGCCAGCATATTATATAAATAGTGAAGAAAAGACAAAAGCTTACAGCACCTGGTATTCCCAGGCGGTCTCCCATCCAAGTACTAAGCAGGCCCGACGCTGCTTAGCTTCCGAGATCAGACGAGATCGGGCGCTCTCAGCGCGGTATGGCCGTAAGCCAGGGCTGCTCCAAAAAGTGGGCTATTTAAAGATCAGCCTCCGTAAAAGCCAGCATATTATATAAATAGTGAAGAAAAGACAAAAGCTTACAGCACCTGGTATTCCCAGGCGGTCTCCCATCCAAGTACTAAACAGGTCCGACGCTGTTTAGCTTCCGAGATCAGACGAGATCGGGCGCTCTCAGCGCGGTATGGCCGTAAGCGAGGGCTGCTCCAAAAAGTGGGCCATTTAAAGATCAGCCTCCGTAAAAGCCAGCATATTATATAAATAGTGAAGAAAAGGCAAAAGCTTACAGCACCTGGTATTCCCAGGCGGTCTCCCATCCAAGTGTAACAATCGGCCTTATCAGCCGAGTTACAAGACTTAAATGGGGTCAGATTTAACTGTGAGAGATGACTAGTGGTTAAAAGAATGAGACATAAAAGAAGATTGGTTTAAATAGATTTGGTTTATTTACAAGGTTCACATAAAAGACTTTAAAACAACACGATAAAACGAGGTAAACGCTGTTAAAAGAATACAGTTCATTTGTCCATACCCTAAAAACAGTCCAAGAATCCCAGTGTGTTGATAAGTCCAATGTGAGTGTCCACCGGTGTATATACAATCCACAGAAAGTGTAATCCAAAGTTTGTAGGTGGTGAATGGAAAGGTGAGCTCTAAAATTAGCAACTCCTCAATCCAACAGTTTGGTGACTGTCCTTTGTTTGTCATGCTGCTCTCTTATACAGTTGTACTTCCTGCTTTCTGTCATGTGTCTAGTCACATGGCAGGCCAACCATCCATTTTTTAAAGACACAAACTCACTTAAAATGTTAAGAGTAATAAAATGGCCTAAAAAACATGTAAAACACTTAAAACTCTATAATACATTTAAATGATTGTAATAAATAGAGCGGTAAAACACGTCTTTCTAAAAGCCAGCATATTATATAAATAGTGAAGAAAAGGCAAAAGCTTACAGCACCTGGTATTCCCAGGCGGTCTCCCATCCAAGTACTAAGCAGGCCCGTCGCTGCTTAGCTTCCGAGATCAGACGAGATCGGGCGCTCTCAGCGCAGTATGGCCGTAAGCGAGGGCTGCTCCAAAAAGTGGGCTATTTAAAGATCAGCCTCCGTAAAATCCAGCATATTATATAAATAGTGAAGAAAAGGCAAAAGCTTACAGCACCTGGTATTCCCAGGCGGTCTCCCATCCAAGTGTAACAATCGGCCTTATCGGCCGAGTTACAAGACTAAAATGGGGTCAGATTTAACTGTGAGAGATGACTAGTGGTTAAAAGAATGAGACATAAAAGAAGATTGGTTTAAATAGATTTGGTTTATTTACAAGGTTCACATAAAAGACTTTAAAACAACACGATAAAATGAGGTAAACGCTGTTAAAAGAATACAGTTCATTTGTCCATACCCTAAAAACAGTCCAAGAATCCCAGTGTGTTGATAAGTCCAATGTGAGTGTCCACCGGTGTATATACAATCCACAGAAAGTGTAATCCAAAGTTTGCAGGTGGTGAATGGAAAGGTGAGCTCTAAAATTAGCAACTCCTCAATCCAACAGTTTGGTGACTGTCCTTTGTTTGTCATGCTGCTCTCTTATACAGTTGTACTTCCTGCTTCCTGTCATGTGTCTAGTCACATGGCAGGCCAACCATCCATTTTTTAAAGACACACACTCACTTAAAATGTTAAGAGTAATAAAATGGCCTAAAAAACATGTAAAACACTTAAAACTCTATAATACATTTAAATGATTGTAATAAATAGAGCGGTAAAACACGTCTTTCTAAAAGCCAGCATATTATATAAATAGTGAAGAAAAGACAAAAGCTTACAGCACCTGGTATTCCCAGGCGGTCTCCCATCCAAGTACTAAGCAGGCCCGACGCTGCTTAGCTTCCGAGATCAGACGAGATCGGGCGCTCTCAGCGCGGTATGGCCGTAAGCCAGGGCTGCTCCAAAAAGTGGGCTATTTAAAGATCAGCCTCCGTAAAAGCCAGCATATTATATAAATAGTGAAGAAAAGACAAAAGCTTACAGCACCTGGTATTCCCAGGCGGTCTCCCATCCAAGTACTAAACAGGCCCGACGCTGTTTAGCTTCCGAGATCAGACGAGATCGGGCGCTCTCAGCGCGGTATGGCTGTAAGCGAGGGCTGCTCCAAAAAGTGGGCCATTTAAAGATCAGCCTCCGTAAAAGCCAGCATATTATATAAATAGTGAAGAAAAGGCAAAAGCTTACAGCACCTGGTATTCCCAGGCGGTCTCCCATCCAAGTACTAAGCAGGCCCGACGCTGCTTAGCTTCCGAGATCAGACGAGATCGGGCGCTCTCAGCGCAGTATGGCCGTAAGCGAGGGCTGCTCCAAAAAGTGGGCCATTTAAAGATCAGCCTCCGTAAAAGCCAGCATATTATATAAATAGTGAAGAAAAGGCAAAAGCTTACAGCACCTGGTATTCCCAGGCGGTCTCCCATCCAAGTACTAAGCAGGCCCGACGCTGCTTAGCTTCCGAGATCAGACGAGATCGGGCGCTCTCAGCGCGGTATGGCCGTAAGCGAGGGCTGCTCCAAAAAGTGGGCTATTTAAAGATCAGCCTCCGTAAAAGCCAGCATATTATATAAATAGTGAAGAAAAGGCAAAAGCTTACAGCACCTGGTATTCCCAGGCGGTCTCCCATCCAAGTGTAACAATCGGCCTTATCGGCCGAGTTGCAAGACTAAAATGGGGTCAGATTTAACTGTGAGAGATGACTAGTGGTTAAAAGAATGAGACATAAAAGAAGATTGGTTTAAATAGATTTGGTTTATTTACAAGGTTCACATAAAAGACTTTAAAACAACACGATAAAACGAGGTAAACGCTGTTAAAAGAATACAGTTCATTTGTCCATACCCTAAAAACAGTCCAAGAATCCCAGTGTGTTGATAAGTCCAATGTGAGTGTCCACCGGTGTATATACAATCCACAGAAAGTGTAATCCAAAGTTTGCAGGTGGTGAATGGAAAGGTGAGCTCTAAAATTAGCAACTCCTCAATCCAACAGTTTGGTGACTGTCCTTTGTTTGTCATGCTGCTCTCTTATACAGTTGTACTTCCTGCTTCCTGTCATGTGTCTAGTCACATGGCAGGCCAACCATCCATTTTTTAAAGACACACACTCACTTAAAATGTTAAGAGTAATAAAAGGGCCTAAAAAACATGTAAAACACTTAAAACTCTATAATACATTTAAATGATTGTAATAAATAGAGCGGTAAAACACGTCTTTCTAAAAGCCAGCATATTATATAAATAGTGAAGAAAAGGCAAAAGCTTACAGCACCTGGTATTCCCAGGCGGTCTCCCATCCAAGTACTAAACAGGCCCGAAGCTGCTTAGCTTCCGAGATCAGACGAGATCGGGCGCTCTCAGCGCGGTATGGCCGTAAGCAAGGGTTGCTCCAAAAAGTGGGCCATTTAAAGATCAGCCTCCGTAAAAGCCAGCATATTATATAAATAGTGAAGAAAAGGCAAAAGCTTACAGCACCTGGTATTCCCAGGCGGTCTCCCATCCAAGTGTAACAATCGGCCTTATCGGCCGAGTTACAAGACTAAAATGGGGTCAGATTTAACTGTGAGAGATGACTAGTGGTTAAAAGAATGAGACATAAAAGAAGATTGGTTTAAATAGATTTGGTTTATTTACAAGGTTCACATAAAAGACTTTAAAACAACACGATAAAATGAGGTAAACGCTGTTAAAAGAATACAGTTTATTTGTCCATACCCTAAAAACAGTCCAAGAATCCCAGTGTGTTGATAAGTCCAATGTGAGTTTCCACCGGTGTATATACAATCCACAGAAAGTGTAATCCAAACTTTGCAGGTGGTGAATGGAAAGGTGAGCTCTAAAATTAGCAACTCCTCAATCCAACAGTTTGGTGACTGTCCTTTGTTTGTCATGCTGCTCTCTTATACAGTTGTACTTCCTGCTTCCTATCATGTGTCTAGTCACATGGCAGGCCAACCATCCATTTTTTAAAGACACACACTCACTTAAAATGTTAAGAGTAATAAAATAGCCTTAAAAACATGTAAAACACTTAAAACTCTATAATACATTTAAATGATTGTAATAAATAGAGCGGTAAAACACGTCTTTCTAAAAGCCAGCATTTTAAATAAGTAGTGAAGAAAAGGCAAAAGCTTACAGCACCTGGTATTCCCAGGCGGTCTCCCATCCAAGTACTAAGCAGGCCCGACGCTGCTTAGCTTCCGAGATCAGACGAGATCGGGCGCTCTCAGCGCAGTATGGCCGTAAGCGAGGGCTGCTCCAAAAAGTGGGCTATTTAAAGATCAGCCTCCGTAAAAGCCAGCATATTATATAAATAGTGAAGAAAAGGCAAAAGCTTACAGCACCTGGTATTCCCAGGCGGTCTCCCATCCAAGTACTAAACAGGCCCGACGCTGCTTAGCTTCCGAGATCAGACGAGATCGGGCGCTCTCAGCGCGGTATGGCCGTAAGCGAGGGTTGCTCCAAAAAGTGGGCCATTTAAAGATCAGCCTCCGTAAAAGCCAGCATATTATATAAATAGTGAAGAAAAGGCAAAAGCTTACAGCACCTGGTATTCCCAGGCGGTCTCCCATCCAAGTACTAAACAGGCCCGACGCTGCTTAGCTTCCGAGATCAGACGAGATCGGGCGCTCTCAGCGCGGTATGGCCGTAAGCGAGGGTTGCTCCAAAAAGTGGGCCATTTAAAGATCAGCCTCCGTAAAAGCCAGCATATTATATAAATAGTGAAGAAAAGGCAAAAGCTTACAGCACCTGGTATTCCCAGGCGGTCTCCCATCCAAGTACTAAGCAGGCCCGACGCTGCTTAGCTTCCGAGATCAGACGAGATCGGGCGCTCTCAGCGCGGTATGGCCGTAAGCGAGGGCTGCTCCAAAAAGTGGGCTATTTAAAGATCAGCCTCCGTAAAAGCCAGCATATTATATAAATAGTGAAGAAAAGGCAAAAGCTTACAGCACCTGGTATTCCCAGGCGGTCTCCCATCCAAGTGTAACAATCGGCCTTATCGGCCGAGTTACAAGACTAAAATGGGGTCAGATTTAACTGTGAGAGATGACTAGTGGTTAAAAGAATGAGACATAAAAGAAGATTGGTTTAAATAGATTTGGTTTATTTACAAGGTTCACATAAAAGACTTTAAAACAACACGATAAAACGAGGTAAACGCTGTTAAAAGAATACAGTTCATTTGTCCATACCCTAAAAACAGTCCAAGAATCCCAGTGTGTTGATAAGTCCAATGTGAGTGTCCACCGGTGTATATACAATCCACAGAAAGTGTAATCCAAAGTTTGCAGGTGGTGAATGGAAAGGTGAGCTCTAAAATTAGCAACTCCTCAATCCAACAGTTTGGTGACTGTCCTTTGTTTGTCATGCTGCTCTCTTATACAGTTGTACTTCCTGCTTCCTGTCATGTGTCTAGTCACATGGCAGGCCAACCATCCATTTTTTAAAGACACACACTCACTTAAAATGTTAAGAGTAATAAAAGGGCCTAAAAAACATGTAAAACACTTAAAACTCTATAATACATTTAAATGATTGTAATAAATAGAGCGGTAAAACACGTCTTTCTAAAAGCCAGCATATTATATAAATAGTGAAGAAAAGGCAAAAGCTTACAGCACCTGGTATTCCCAGGCGGTCTCCCACCCAAGTACTAAGCAGGCCCGACGCTGCTTAGCTTCCGAGATCAGACGAGATCGGGCGCTCTCAGCACGGTATGGCCGTAAGCGAGGGCTGCTCCAAAAAGTGGGCTATTTAAAGATCAGCCTCCGTAAAAGCCAGCATATTATATAAATAGTGAAGAAAAGGCAAAAGCTTACAGCACCTGGTATTCCCAGGCGGTCTCCCATCCAAGTACTAAGCAGGCCCGACGCTGCTTAGCTTCCGAGATCAGACGAGATCGGGCGCTCTCAGCGCGGTATGGCCGTAAGCGAGGGCTGCTCCAAAAAGTTGGCCATTTAAAGATCAGCCTCCGTAAAAGCCAGCATATTATATAAATAGTGAAGAAAAGGCAAAAGCTTACAGCACCTGGTATTCCCAGGCGGTCTCCCATCCAAGTGTAACAATCGGCCTTATCAGCCGAGTTACAAGACTAAAATGGGGTCAGATTTAACTGTGAGAGATGACTAGTGGTTAAAAGAATGAGACATAAAAGAAGATTGGTTTAAATAGATTTGGTTTATTTACAAGGTTCACATAAAAGACTTTAAAACAACACGATAAAACGAGGTAAACGCTGTTAAAAGAATACAGTTCATTTGTCCATACCCTAAAAACAGTCCAAGAATCCCAGTGTGTTGATAAGTCCAATGTGAGTGTCCACCGGTGTATATACAATCCACAGAAAGTGTAATCCAAAGTTTGCAGGTGGTGAATGGAAAGGTGAGCTCTAAAATTAGCAACTCCTCAATCCAACAGTTTGGTGACTGTCCTTTGTTTGTCATGCTGCTCTCTTATACAGTTGTACTTCCTGCTTTCTGTCATGTGTCTAGTCACATGGCAGGCCAACCATCCATTTTTTAAAGACACACACTCACTTAAAATGTTAAGAGTAATAAAATGGCCTAAAAAACATGTAAAACACTTAAAACTCTATAATACATTTAAATGATTGTAATAAATAGAGCGGTAAAACACGTCTTTCTAAAAGCCAGCATATTATATAAATAGTGAAGAAAAGGCAAAAGCTTACAGCACCTGGTATTCCCAGGCGGTCTCCCATCCAAGTACTAAGCAGGCCCGACGCTGCTTAGCTTCCGAGATCAGACGAGATCGGGCGCTCTCAGCGCGGTATGGCCGTAAGCGAGGGCTGCTCCAAAAAGTGGGCTATTTAAAGATCAGCCTCCGTAAAAGCCAGCATATTATATAAATAGTGAAGAAAAGGCAAAAGCTTACAGCACCTGGTATTCCCAGGCGGTCTCCCATCCAAGTGTAACAATCGGCCTTATCGGCCGAGTTACAAGACTAAAATGGGGTCAGATTTAACTGTGAGAGATGACTAGTGGTTAAAAGAATGAGACATAAAAGAAGATTGGTTTAAATAGATTTGGTTTATTTACAAGGTTCACATAAAAGACTTTAAAACAACACGATAAAATGAGGTAAACGCTGTTAAAAGAATACAGTTTATTTGTCCATACCCTAAAAACAGTCCAAGAATCCCAGTGTGTTGATAAGTCCAATGTGAGTTTCCACCGGTGTATATACAATCCACAGAAAGTGTAATCCAAAGTTTGCAGGTGGTGAATGGAAAGGTGAGCTCTAAAATTAGCAACTCCTCAATCCAACAGTTTGGTGACTGTCCTTTGTTTGTCATGCTGCTCTCTTATACAGTTGTACTTCCTGCTTCCTATCATGTGTCTAGTCACATGGCAGGCCAACCATCCATTTTTTAAAGACACACACTCACTTAAAATGTTAAGAGTAATAAAATGGCCTAAAAAACATGTAAAACACTTAAAACTCTATAATACATTTAAATGATTGTAATAAATAGAGCGGTAAAACACGTCTTTCTAAAAGCCAGCATTTTAAATAAGTAGTGAAGAAAAGGCAAAAGCTTACAGCACCTGGTATTCCCAGGCGGTCTCCCATCCAAGTACTAAGCAGGCCCGACGCTGCTTAGCTTCCAAGATCAGACGAGATCGGGCGCTCTCAGCGCGGTATGGCCGTAAGCCAGGGCTGCTCCAAAAAGTGGGCTATTTAAAGATCAGCCTCCGTAAAAGCCAGCATATTATATAAATAGTGAAGAAAAGGCAAAAGCTTACAGCACCTGGTATTCCCAGGCGGTCTCCCATCCAAGTACTAAACAGGCCCGACGCTGCTTAGCTTCCGAGATCAGACGAGATCGGGCGCTCTCAGCGCGGTATGGCGGTAAGCGAGGGTTGCTCCAAAAAGTGGGCCATTTAAAGATCAGCCTCCGTAAAAGCCAGCATATTATATAAATAGTGAAGAAAAGGCAAAAGCTTACAGCACCTGGTATTCCCAGGCGGTCTCCCATCCAAGTGTAACAATCGGCCTTATCGGCCGAGTTACAAGACTAAAATGGGGTCAGATTTAACTGTGAGAGATGACTAGTGGTTAAAAGAATGAGACATAAAAGAAGATTGGTTTAAATAGATTTGGTTTATTTACAAGGTTCACATAAAAGACTTTAAAACAACACGATAAAATGAGGTAAACGCTGTTAAAAGAATACAGTTCATTTGTCCATACAGATCTGGCCATTAAAAATGCGTCTTTTTTCACGCGGCAGCCTGCAATTCAGCACGCGTCGCCACGCGGCGGCCTGCAGGGGCTTTTTTAGGTTTTTTTAAAACGTTGTTGCGCTTCATATAATATCCACCAGGTGGCGCAAGGAACAACATTCTGTGGCCAAGCCCTGCACAAAGAGGGCTATTTGGACAGTATTTATGTCTGTTGTTTCAATATCTGGCGCCATAATCGGTAATTCATTCTGTATGTAACGGCAAAGTATTTATAATTTCGTTTCCTTTTTATTAAGTTAATTTAGAAAAAAAAATTGGAGCATTTTTGTTCGTTAAACGTAAGCTTTTTGTTTCTTAAAGACCAAGCGGCAGACAGTGAGTTGACCTACTCTTTCAATTTGCCTTCTCAAATCACGAATTGGCTAAACTAAAATCCATAGATGTAAAATAAAAGAAATAAATAATAATAGATATAAATATGCGCTATTAGGTGCATATCCAATCGTTTGTGCGGAGAGAGCAAAACACATTTTTAGGACATGAAGGCTCAAGCTCGATCAGTTACATTTTTTTTTCAGTGGAAAATATTTAACCGTTATTTTTTTGTCAGACATGATAAATAAATATGTAGAAAGACTTAAATTACTACTTAACGAAAAAAACAAATAGAAAACAAAAACTGTTTTTATTATGTAGCTAGTCCATAGAGATGCATTTCTCTCTAAAGGCGCGCGTCCAACGAGGATATGAGGACTGTTAACTGCATCATCACTGACTCAGAAAACAGTAGTTTCTAAATAAATAATTAAAATATCTCCTTACTATTAGACAGTCATGGTATTTACTTTTGCCAGTGTTTTGTGGTAAGCTTTAAACAAGGAACCCTTCCAAGCTGTGCTGAACGTGCGCTCAATGCTGCTAACAGGACCGTCATGGTAGCCTGGTCTCGTGGTTCCTCCAGCGCTGCAATTTTTTTTTAAATCACCACTGAATGTCTAAAATATAATTTTAGCCCGCATTTGATCTTTGACGGACTAAAATGCAGGGCTGTAATACGTCTTAAAAGTGGAACATGGAAATATAATGGATGTACTGCGAAAAAAGTTTTATACTCGACATTGTTTCCAAATGGTTAAATGTGAGATTCTGGAAATGAGAATTAAATTTAGCGTGTCGGGTCGGGAAGAAAATTATTCTAAGTGGGTATATATAGGCTATATATTCTAAGGGTATATATATAGTTAGTATCATAGGCGGAGCGTGTGTAAGGCTGGGGAAGGCTTGACCTGGGGCCAAAAAATGCCACTAAATTGGACATATTCCCCTGCCCAAACAAAATCAATATATTACGTCTGTTGACAATAAAATGAAAATGAATAGAAAATGTAAATTGCGGCATTACATTAAGATCAGATAATCTGCACCGTAATTCTTTTTAGGCGTTTTTACAGTGTTATAACGAACCACACACGATTCTGTTGGGTTAGGAATGCAATGTCTATCAGAAGCGTTCAAATGAGTCTTGTCAGTTTTGTTGAGTGCGCGCAACTCTTGATTTTTAAAAAAATCATAAACAACAAAGCTCAGACGCACCTAAAATGTAGCTATAAGTAAGAGATTCGTTACACAGGGAATACAACGAAATCATGGTTTACATTTAAGATACAAGTTCATTTAAGATATAAGATAACATGTATATTGAAAAGTTCTTTAAAAGCATCTGGATGCAAAAATAGTATTTTTTAAAGGTGTTTTTAAAGCATTTGCTTTATGGATTAAAATACTAATAGGCTAATAAATAATTTGCATATCGGACAAAATTGCGTTGCAGCAAATCCTCTAAATTTTAAGATATATAGAACAGAGAAACATAAAATCTGAAAATATAAGCAGCTACAATTATTAAAGTTTTACATATACTCTATGCCAGTATAATTTGTAATTATAATTATTTTATAGTATATTCTATAACATTATAATTTTAATAGAATTATAAAATAAATATAATCAGCCCTGTTTTAGGCTTTTCCTTACTTTTATATTTTAGACATTCATCAATAATGGAGATAAATAGAAAAATTTCTCGCCATTTCTAAATTGGACGTGCCTTTATATAGAAATATCTTTAAATCTTTAGGCCTACAGATTACATAATGAACGTTTCTATTTTCGATTTGAATTATTTCGTTTTAAAGTGGTAATTTAAAGCTTTTGTTCATTGTGAAGCGATGTTCAAGAACAGACGGCAGAAAGCGCATCTTCTGTTTTCCTTTATTTTATAAACGCATGAGTTGTTTATAGGCTATTGTGAGTGCACTAAAATAAAAATGGACCCGTTACAGGTCAGAATGATGTATTACTCCTATACCTTTATAAGCAAAAATGAAGAAATTATTTATTTATTTTCACACAAAAAAAGTGATTGCACTGGTGCCTCCATTTTTTTCACAACCTTTCAAACATCTAACCTCACAATTGTTAATGAGGGTCGTTCGTGTCACTTTTAAACTTGCCATTTCACCTTTCACCTTCCCCCCAACCTATGAATAAAGGTGAGAAGAGCTGGCTTGGCTCCGGGGGGGGGGTGAAGTGCTAGGGGTGTCTCATTTCTCGTTAGGTTGGAAGGGTAGGGGGAAGGGGAAGGGCCAGATAGGCCTCCAAACAAAGAATTTTCGGGACCTCATTTCAAACGAAGGGCTAAGAGAAATTTCCATTTTCCAACATGCCTGCTCACTCGAGCAAGCAGACTTATAAATATAGGTAATTTTTGCCATTAATAAGGATATTTATGACAATTTTTCATTATATGTATATTACCTTTAATCTTGTGTTTGTGTTTATGGTGTTGTTCTGTAAATAAACGTTTGCAAAAAATCGCTAAAGTTTGCTAGCAGATAGCACTGTTTGCACTGATTGATATTACAAAATATATTTTTATGTCATATACACTTGACTGCAAGTTAGAAACATGGAAGGCCATGTGGCGAGGGAATTTCCCACACCCCAGTCATTTAAATCAGTACATAATAATGAAAAAAAAAAAAATACCTTACAATTAAAAAGAAGCAGATTTTTACCATCTGAAATTTCTTAAACCAGTGAACCCCTGTAAACATTTCAGTCCAAGGATCCAGTAAACCAATGCGCTCAAATTGAAAGTTCAAAAGGAAATTCAATGGAGTAGAATTTAACAGTTTCTCAGAGTTAGATTTTAACACTTTCTGGAGTTAAAATATTAATCATTTGGAGAGTAATTTTAACTCTAAAATTTAGTTAATTATAATTTAAACTCTTTAACCAGTGTTAAAAACACTTCTTAGGGTAAACACAATATGTTTTATGTGGAAATGACTACACTGAAAGCCATACTCTCAACTAGCTGCTTTTATTTCAGGAAATACATAGATTGGATTTTGAAATTCCATGCATGTAAACACTTTGAAATTAACTGCTGTCATAAAATACTGTAAAATCTAACAGCAAAACATTTACATTTAATACATGTCTGCAGTGCCAACAAGAAATGTTTAGTAAAATTGTATACAGCATAGTCAAAAACACATCATTGCATTATATAAAATCAAACCTGAATAATTATAAAATAGTGCAGTAGTATTGTGTAACCAGAGGTAGATATACATCAGATGAAGTAACAAGAAACAACTCCACAGTGATACCAGGATACATTCCATGAATTAGTTTGAGGCGCCTGAATAAAAACAAAACTGAAAGCTGAAGGATGGAGCACAGAGGACAGAACTTAACATTTTGCTTAAATAAGAATACTGCTTGTTCAACTGCCTTGCTCTCAGTTCTTTGACTTCAGTTCTACCTATATCATTATTATATACATTTGTCTTTAAAAAAAAATATGTACAGGCTGGACAGAGCATCATGATACTTTACTTTACTTGAACAGCTCTTCAACAATACCCAAGGTTTCACATGACTGACAAGGCGAAACTTCTCAGTCCAAGACGATGTAAAAGGTGGAAACCTGTGCTTTTGATGTCCCTGAGGAAAGATGATATGGCTGAGGGTTTTCTTTAGTGGCCAGATGATGGTCATCAATACTTTGGCATGACCGAAACACAAGATAAACATCCCTTTATAAACAATAGGCATTAAAGGAAGAGTCCACTTCCAGAACAAAAAAATACAGATAATTTACTCACCCGCTTGTCATCCAAGAGGTTCATGTCTTTCTTTTCTTTCTTCAGTCACAAAGAAATTGTTTTTTTTTTTTAAGAAAAGATAATCGTTCAGACAAATGTAAAAATATATATTTTTTTCAATAACATTTTGAAGTATTATTTAATACTTACCAGTCCTTTGACATCCAAAAAGCAAGAAAACATGTAGTACATCAGCTGAGCCCTGGTCATCTTTTTTCAGTGTTGTTTTATCTCAAAAACTTCTGCTGGACTACACAATAACATCAACAACATGTTATTTACAAAATAAATCATAAAATTACAGTCACTTACTCTTTATTAACTGATTACTAAACACATAACTCACCTGAATTGAGAAAATCTGAGAAACAAATTTCGTCCAGTTTTACTACTACTTCCCTCCATCCAGCACTTCTGTCAACATCCTGACAATGAAGAGAAAACATGTAATTTAAAACAACCTGTTAGTGTGATTGAAAATGCAAAATGTTTAATATGAAAGCCACGAACTCTCATAGGTCACGAGTCACTACTAAAACATTTGTAACGTTAGCCGTTACGACTCAAAACATTGCAGGCATTACTTTACACGTTCATGGCTAAACTATGATCGTTTTTAGCCAGGGTAAAGTTAGACTTAGACACTTCAGTTTACTGACATTGCTAGATATTACCTCGTCTCGTCGGCATGACATTATGGAAGCTTAACAGAATGTTTCTTGAGCGAGTCGCAACTTAAATTTGACAGCAAAACACTCGTTTACAAAAAAATAAGGTGAACAGAAAGACGTAAGCTAATATTAGCTTGTTCACATCGAAAAAAAGTCCGCTCAAAACAGCCATGTTTTGCATCGGAGATTCATTCAACACAAAGTTCGCCGCGGTTATTGGCGTCAGTACACTAACGTAACAGCTATAATCAGCTGTCTGTCAGAAGATAAAGAACATTTTGGAGTTAGTTTTTTACCTACCTCATGACGAAGTAGACAACTTCATCAGTCGATCGTGTGGCAGAACCAGGCTCGTGTCATGGCGCGCTCCTGATGTAACGTTATTGTTAAAACGTGCCCCTGAACACCAATGAATGAACTCCGAAATACAACACAGCCAGGGAGTATCCCGTAACACAAACTGTTGTGAAAGTTAAAGAATAAACTCCAAAAATTTAACTCTTTCACACTTTTTTGCCTAACTCCTGATTTTCGAACTCCAGCAATTTGCTGTACACAAATGAAGCATTTACCCACTTCTCAAGGCACCACTACACCACAGATTTGCAATTTGCCGTGCATGTGATAACGCATTGTTTGTTTTGCTTACGGCCATATGTGTACATGTGAATGAACGGTGCGTACACCGTACATTTGTACTTTTTGCAACGCTACAACATTTTTTTCAACATCTTGAAATGTGTGATAAACATCGGCGCATGTCCTCTGATGTAACATTAAGAACTAGCGACAACGTATGATGACGTATAACAGTGTTGTAGTGGTTTCCCATTCCTTAGCTAAGCTAAGCTACAGCAGCAACACGGCAAAAGTAGTTTACTACATCTAAGCTATTTTTCAAAATGTAATTTTTCTACATGGTATGAACCATCATCTTACCAAATCAATGCTTTCTCAGTGGTCAATAAAATTGTCAGTCATACAGGCATAAAAGTTCAGTTTAACGTTACTTGTTTATTCAACAACGCTTCCAAACCAATTTGGCAACAAAAATCAGCATCATTTACAGGGCTGGATTTATCTCATATTGTGACATAGGCAAACAAAATTTTGGAGGGTTGAATTCTTTCTTTTAAAAAATGTTTTGAAAAAAAAAAGGCACTTGTTTCTGAATATTAAACGAATAAAACAGGGGAAACACAACAATACTGAATAACTGAATAAACTAGCCATACAAAGATTGATTTCAAAGATTTCATGAGAGCCTGATTTTTTTAATTCTCAAAATTTATAGAACAGAACATGGAAGTTTGAAGTATCAAGAATATTATATCCGCTCCTCGAGTACAATACCTTTTTGGACGCCTTGAGAGAGAAATTTATCTTTACGGATTACATAAACGAGT
>NW_027394277.1:6433356-6525856 GCF_049309525.1 Garra rufa
CTTCGCCCTGCATCCTCAAAGATGGCCAAGGAAAATTTCACTCCTCCACACACACCACTTTGAAGGTACATAATGCACAAACACATCTGCCATAAAACAATGCACAACAAATACATCTGCCACATCAACAGCACAGCTTTTCTGAATATATGCAATATACTATAAACTATAATCTGACTTTCCAATCTTTGGAATACTGCAGGACAATAAACATGAATGTAATACAAAAAAAAAAAAAAAAAAAACACATTTATGCAATGTTTACACTAGTGCATTTTTTTTATTTTTATGCATAGCTTTTTATACACCTTTTGTTTATATTACTCCAACGTTTTCAACCCTCAAAAACTGAGAATTTTTAAAATACTGCAGACCCTGCTTTAGATAGAAAACTCCATCGTTGCGTTTCAGTGTAAACGGACCATATCTGAGGTTTCTGAAAACGATGGCATGGCTGCCCAAATTCACTCTGCATATTCTTGACAACCTTGTAAACAATAACATGCCCATTTGTTTAATCTCATTTCAGAGGCTCATTTAAGAAAAGTAACTGTTAAATTGCAAAGTATAAAAAAATAAATTTATACCCCATGGAAAAAGTCAATTTCATTATGGTCGTATCTCTTAAATATGACAAACTTGGGAATGTATGCAGCCTGAATGGTAATGTGACATGCATTTTCAGTTGCGTAGTGTAGACAAAGATTGTTCCTGAAATGCAGAGAAAACGCCAATGTAGAAGCAGATCATTTTGATAAGAAAAAAAATGCACTAGTTTAAACATGGTGTTATACAAAAAGAAATATCCTAACAGTGTTGCGTTCCAGTACTGATATACTGATGCTGCATCCCAATTCCCATTCTATCCATGCACTTGAACACTCCAACACTGAATGTGAAGGATTTAACTTTGACAACATGATTGACTGAGCAGATCAAACATTAACCGTGTGCATGAGACACATTTGCAGAGCAGTTCACTCGAGCGGAAATTATGAAAAAGTAGTATGTCCCAAACCTTGCTTATTCTTCTGCTATACACTGTAAAGCTTGTTTACTAAATGAGTATATACTTTTACGGCATAGTATAAGCAGGAGAATTGGGATGCAGCATGACACTTCACACTTCCAATACTAATTTATTTGCTTTTTTTGTAAAACCTGCAGATGCCTGAGGGGCAGGTCCAGGAAACAGAGGCAGAAGTCATCGGTGTCTCTGAGGTCAATGACACGTGCCACTTCCTGAACAGCGACTCGGTGGTATATGTTCTTCCCCAGTACTTTTACTCTGGTACTGTGGATGACCTGATTTCCAGGCTCCCCATGAGGCTCAGCCTGAAACACATAAACCGCCGTGTGTTACAAGTTCAGAGTAAAATGTAAGCAGTTGACAAGTTTTCTTCACTTTTTAATATTTGATGTTTTCTTTACTTAAAGTGTTCCATTTCTTTGTTCTTGTTTGGATTGTATATAGTTTTTTTAAACAATGGTAACTGTTTTTCAATTACAATAAAAATATAATTCTGTGTTTCCCAGTAGCAGTGGTGGAAAGAGTACTGAAAATTTATACTCAATTACAAGTACCGTTACATTGCTGAAATTGTACTCAATTACAAGTAAAAGTACTGGTGTTAAAAAAGTAATTAAGTAAAAGTACAAATTACTCTTCATAAAAACTACTCTGAGTACTAATTACTTTTTAATTTTTTAATACTTCATAAGACATTTAGCATGTAATACTTCATAAGACATTTAGCATGTAAACGGACACCATATATTTAGCAATATACATTGCAACTGCATCAGTGATTGCTTTCCACCAGTCCCCATTCTTATCATACCGGACACAGTAAATGTTTGTAAGACAAATAAATATGAGATGGGAGGAAAATATATATTTCCATGCATTTCTCTTGCAGTTATATTGTATATAAATATATTTTAAAAAATGAATACAGAAATATTAAATGATCTAAAATAACCTAAATGAACTGCCAGCAGGTGGCAGCAAGACACTGATTTAATGACTGAATCATCATTCATCTGATTCGTTTGAACTGCTGGTTCACTCAAAATAAAGCAAGTAGCCGTTTTTATGAATGGGAAATTGAATCATTTCACTAGATTCGTTTAAAAACGCACGTTCATTCATTAACGCTCAGCGGCTCAGATGTGACTTGTATCAGACTATTTTTGACCACGAAATAGAGCAAAATTAGGCAATAGTGTTATAGTCAGACAATGTAAGTCACTTAATAATAACTTCTTGTTTATTTAACTGTTGTGTTAAATCAATATCTCATTTACAAACTCCCATAAAAAATTATTAAAAGCTGTTACTCATCTTGGATCGCAATATCACAAAGCTCTATTATAATCAACAACGCTCGCTATACTGTACAATCAGTCTCTTATTTACACTCTCTCTACACTTGGTGAGATTGGTGAGATATGTCCGTGATATATTACTCTACGTTGCAAAAACATTTGAAGCTCCCCTGAGTGCAAACACATATGCTGATTGGGTCCGGCTAACTGGCTAACAAGCAGCTAATCATATCCCTTTAGTGTTTCCCATTATTTGTTTTCCGTGCCTTTCTGAAAACATATATATATATATATATATATATATATATATATATATATATATATATACATATATATATATATACAGGCCCGTAGCCAGCCTAGCAGAAGGGGGGGTTCTTTTTTTCAAAAAGTGGACCTTTTTCAGTTCCCACCCATTTTGTATTTAATTATGAGGTTCAAATCGCCTACTTCATTTTGGTGACTTCTCATGCACGTTTGTGCTGGATTAGCATGTCTGTTGGTATCTTAATAAGCATGATTTTTGATGCACCAAACATATTTACTACAATGAGGTCAAACTTACCAAGATCATGTACTACCTTATTCAGTAAATATACACAAATACCTAAAGCAATTAATAAAGAGCCACAACTGACATTGTTAATGCAATAAATGCACAGATCCTTTATACTGACACACTTCTAATTGAGTTTGTGTTTGTAGGATTTAAATAAAAAACTTGGCTTGAGCCAAAACATCAGGGGGTAATGGTGTTGGTTGAGGGCCCACAGCATGGTCATGTAAGATTTCGAGAGACAGTGGTGGGTAAATGTGCATCCCTCTAGGGGGCATGCCCCCCTGTAGGAAATTTTATACATTTTAAAGGTAAATCCATTAATTTGGTGCATTTTGAGAGTTCAAAAATAAGAGCTACAACTATGTTCACTGTGCAAATTGAACAAGAAAAATAAAAAAGTTGATGACAAATCTAAAAAGGGTCCAGAACTGCCTCTAGTCAGAAAGTACCGTGTTCTTCTTCTATGCAGTGTCCTCCTTTTCAAAACACAAATATCAAGAAATGAATTTTGTTTGACTATATAGGCCTACTGTACATGGTATCTGCAGGATTTTTTAAATCAAAATTAAGGCTTTTTGTTTCCTTTTTTAAGACTTGCAGAAATAGAATTAATATTGAATGAGCAGGATAAAGCAATGTCTAGTAAAATATTAAACCTCTATCATGATTTACAGCTAAGATAATGTTCATAAAAACCAATAACATCTGTAAAAATTGTAACAAAGCTAATTTTTTATGGTGAAATGTAATTATTCTGACTGTTTGAGTTATTAAAATGAACCCTTGCTAGTAGCATACATGATAACCAGTAAAAACACACACATAGGCCTATAGCACCTTAACACCATGGTATAAAAATTAACTAGCCCAATATTTTCTATGTATTTGTATAAAGAACAGTGGTCTAAATAAATTTAGTACAAATCCACAAATGCTATACTATACTTATATTACCTTACTTCTTTACAGTTAATACATGTCTACATTAATATAATATTCCGCATTTCTACCGCAATACCATGGTGCAGTTATTGACATGGTAAATGATTCTGACTGCATCGTCGCGCACAGTGTTTCTCCTGTTTGTCAGCGCTGTTTCGCCTGTTTAAGTCGCAAAGTCATTTGTGTTCTTTTATTAAATTCAAGCGCTTCATTGTGGATCTTACAGCACTGTTTAGTGCTCGCTAGTAAACGCGTCTGCTTTAGTGAATTTGCGCTCCGCTGCTGTGATCTGAGCGGATACAGTATAAACGGTCCGTGTGGCATGCTTTAAATGACTATCGCATTTAATCCATAATGCGATTCTTGTCTTTCCTTGCCCAAATTTATGACATCTTTAATAATTAAACCTTTTACACTAATTCAATGTTGTTATTTAAAAGAACACTTGTTTATAAAAAAAAAAAATGTATTTAAATTATGGACCTTTGACAATATGGGGTGGTTCGTTCGAACCACCCGAACCCCCCCTGGCTACGGGCCTGCTATAGTATCTTAGTGCGTTTCTAATCTGGTGAATGCGCGAGGGAGGGCTGAGCCCATTCGGAACTGCTGGAGCCCAGAGAGGAGCGTCAGCCGATAACTTACCAGGCTTTCCATTGGTCCGTTAAGAAGAGATTTTTATTGGCTACCGAAATCCCGGTCAGTGGTTGAAATATTAATTCAAATGACAGTACTCTGTAACGAATTGTGATTTTTAAAGTAATTAAGTAAATTACTCAGGTTAATTTGTACTCAAGTACAAGTAAAATTACAGACTTAAAATTATACTCATGAAAGTACAATTACCCAAAAATTGTACTTAATTACAGTAACGTGAGTAGTTGTAATTCGTTACCTCCACCACTGTAAATAACCCACTTTTTGGAGCAGTCCTCGCTTACGGCCATACTGCGCTGAGTGCGCCCGATCTCGTCTGATCTCAGAAGCAAAGCAGCGTCGGGCCTGGTTAGTACTTATATGGGAGACCACCTGGGAATACCAGGTGCTGTAAGCTTTTGCCTTTTCTTCACTATTTATATAATATGCTGGCTTTTACGGAGGCTGATCTTTAAATAGCCCACTTTTTGGAGCAGCCCTCGCTTACGGCCATACTGCGCTGAGACCGCCCGATCTCGTCTGATCTCGGAAGCAAAGCAGCGTCGGTCCTGGTTAGTACTTGGATGGGAGACCACCTGGGAATACCAGGTGCTGTAAGCTTTTGCCTTTTCTTCACTATTTATATAATATGCTGGCTTTTACGGAGGCTGATCTTTAAATAGCCCACTTTTTGGAGCAGCCCTCGCTTACGGCCATACTGCGCTGAGACCGCCCGATCTCGTCTGATCTTGGAAGCAAAGCAGCGTCGGGCCTGGTTAGTACTTGGATGGGAGACCGCCTGGGAATACCAGGTGCTGTAAGCTTTTGCCTTTTCTTCACTATTTATATAATATGCTGGCTTTTAGAAAGACGTGTTTTACCGCTCTATTCATTACAATCATTTAAATGTATTATAGAGTGTTAAGTGTTTTACATGTTTTTTAGGCCATTTTATTACTCTTAACATTTTAAGTGTGTGTGTGTCTTTAATAAATGGATGGTTGGCCTGCCATGTGACTAGACACATGACAGGAAGCAGGAAGTACAACTGTATAAGAGAGCAGCATGACAAAAAAAGTCACCAAACTGTTGGATTAAGGAGTTGCTAATTTTAGAGCTCACCTTTCCATTCACCACCTGCAAACTTTGGATTACACTTTCTGTGGATTGTATATACAATGGTGGACACTCACATTGGACTTATCAACACACTGGGATTCTTGGACTGTTTTTAGGGTATGGACAAATGAACTGTATTCTTTTAACAGCATTTACCTAGTTTTATCGTGTTGTTTTAAAGTCTTTTATGTGAACCTTGTATATAAACCAAATCTATTTAAACCAATCTTCTTTTATGTCTCATTCTTTTAACCACTAGTCATCTCTCACAGTTAAATCTGACCCCATTTTAATCTTGTAACTCTGGATGGGAGACCGCCTGGGAATACCAGGTGCTGTAAGCTTTTGCCTTTTCTTCACTATTTATATAATATGATGGCTTTTACGGAGGCTGATCTATAAATAGCCCACTTTTTGGAGCAGTACTCGCTTACGGCCATACTGCGCTGAGAGCGCCCAATCTCGTCTGATCTCGGAAGCAAAGCAGCGTCGGGCCTGGTTAGTACTTAGATGGGAGACCGCCTGGGAATACCAGGTGCTGTAAGCTTTTGCCTTTTCTTCACTATTTATATAATATGCTGGCTTTTATGGAGGCTGATCTTTAAATAGGCCACTTTTTGGAGCAGCCCTCGCTTACGGCCATACCACGCTGAGCGCCCTCTAGTGGAAGCAGGAAGTGGTACAGCTTGTTGGAGAAAGCAAACAGAGAGTGTTTTGAGTTTTGAGAACTGGAAACTGAAGCCTGTGTTTTTAAAACAACCTTTTTGAAAAAGAGGAATTGGTGGGTAGTCAAGTTATTTAATCCCCAAACGGCTATTGCTGTTTGGGGATAGATACTTTCTGTGCTGAGATGGCTACAATGTTGGATGACAAAATGGAGGTGGGAAGAGGCCTGGAGAAAAGGAACACAAGGGAAATGGATGGAGAACGGGACCAAAGAAGAAGGAATTATGAAAAGAGGCTCACAGTGCTGGTGGAAATAGAAGGAGAAGATAGAATAACGATGATGGAGATACTGAAGAAAGTGAGAGAAGAGTGTGGAGTGGTGATCGGCTGTAGATACAAAACACCAAAAGAATACGAGCTGACAATGGAAGAGGAAAAAGGAAAGAAGAAGTTGTTGGATGGGCTAAAGATAAAGAACAGTCGGATTATGGCGAAAGAGGTGGACTGTATGGAGATGGTGGTCTCATTTCTTGGTCTACCAATGTATATTCAGGATGAGGAGATACTGAGAAAGCTGTCGGAATGGGGAGTTAAAGCGGTCTCAAGAGTGAAAAGGAGAATGTGGCCGGGGACAGATATCGCTGATGGGACAAGATTTTTAAAGGTAAAATTCAATGATGTGGTAAAATCACTGCCATATTCAACAAAGTTTGAGACACTAGGAGGGACTGAGCACTTCAGAGTGATACATGACAGGCAAGTGAAAGTCTGTCGCCTGTGCATTCAGCCAGGTCACATTGTAAGAGACTGCCCAAGCTTCAGATGTTTTAAATGTGACAAGCAGGGACATTACGCCAGAGAGTGCAAGGAGGTGAACTGCATTATGTGCAATATGCGACCTGGATTATGTGTGTGTGAAACACTGCCGGAGATGGATGAGGAAAACAGCAATGAGGAGGATTCGGATCTGTATGAGGTGGATGAAGAGGTGGAGATCGAAGGAAAGGAAGGTGAAGCGACTGGAGAAGAAAGAAGGGATGCATGGAGTGGAGAAGAAAGAACAGTGGAGTGGAGAGCGATTGAGAATGTGAGCAGTCAAGAGGAGGAGGCTCCAGGGCAGAGGCAGAGAGAGAGAGAAAGAAAAAAGAAAGAAAGGAGAGCGGAACCCGGAAAGGAGATGGCTATGAAGGGCTTGGAGTGTGAAAATGGAGAAGGGGAAACAGCGAAAGGTGATGGAGAGAGTCAGGAGGGTGACAGTGCAAAAGGGCAAGGCGAAAAGCTGCAAGTGGAGGGATGTGGAGGAGTGCCAGAGAGTCTAGAGACAATCGAGGACGAGGACATGGACACAAGCGAAGGAAAAAGGGTGCAGAAGAAAAGAAAGAAGAAAGAAATGGAGGAGCACACTGCAGAAAGTAAGTGCATGGATTGAGCAAAATGAGTATGATTTTTTTCAAAATTATGATACTTGCTATGTGGGGCATTATGAACATTGCCTGTTTGAATAGCAATGGGTTAAGAGATGAAAATAAGTTTGAGAAGGTGAAGGGTTTGTTAAAAGCGGATATACTCTGTTTGCAAGAGACACACTGGTCTGATGAAATAATGGACAACATAAGAAAGAGGTGGGAAGGTGAAATTATTTCTAATCATGGGACTGCAAAATCCTGTGGCGTGGCAACCCTGATAAAAGGAGATCGATTAAACAATGTGAAGCAAATATACAAGGATGGAAATGGGAGATTGTTAGTGATTGAATTTGTATTTCACAATGAACTGTTCAGGCTGATAAACATTTATGCACCTAACACAGAAAATGAAAGAAAAGAAGTCTTTAAAGAAATTAAGCCGCTGTGTAAAGGCAACTTTATAATAGTCGGTGACTTTAATGTATGGTGCACAAGACTGGACGCGTCAAGCAGCGCAAACTTTAAGTCAGATGTATCCAGAAAATATTTAACTGAATGGATGCAAAATGAGGACATAGTTGATGTATGGAGGGATGAGAATCCCTACAAAAAAGACTTCTCTAGAAGACAATTGGTGATGGGAGTCTTGAAACAAAGCCGTATAGATTTATGTTTAACCAAAAGGGAAATGTTAAAATATATAAAAAATGTGAGATATAAGTTTGTGGGAGTAAGTGACCATGCTATGATGATGGTAAAGATGGGTGTGAACGAGGAGGAGAGGGGGGGAGGAATGTGGTGTTTGAATGCAGACTTGCTAAAAGAAGAGGCATATAAAGAAAATATCAGAAAATGTATAGATTATGAAATGGAAAATATCTTATTTGATGAAAATGTATGTGAGTGGTGGGAAAAAATGAAAGGGATAATTAAAAAAAGAAGTATTAGATATGCCAAACAAAGGAATTTTAAGAGAAGGAGCAAAGTTGAGGTAATGCAAAATGAATTGAAGAGGGAAGCAGAAAAAATAGAAAGTAATCCCGAGCAAGATAAAGAACGCTTTATGCAGATAAATGCAGAAATAGAGGAGTATGAAAAAGAAAAAAGCAAGGGTGCAATAATAAGGAGTAGAGCGCAGTATGCGTTAGAGGGAGAAAGAAGCACAAAGTTCTTTCTAAACTTAGAAAAGAAAAAGCAGATGAAAAAGTATATAACAGAGTTGGAAAATGAAAAAGGAGATAAGATTACTGATTATGTGGAGATAATAAGAGAAGTAGAAATATTTTATAAGAAGCTATTTAAGAAAGAAGGGGTTAAACAGGAGTGTGTGGAGGAAGTTTTGAACTCTGTGAGTGTGAGGTTAAGTGAAAGTGAGAAAAATACATGTGAAAGTGACATAGGTATCGAAGAAATAAAAGAAGCAATAAAACAGACAAAGAAGAATAAAAGCCCGGGCTCAGACGGCTTAACGCATGAGTTTTACAAGACTTTTGAAGAGACTGTAGCACCAATATTGTGGAAGGTTTATAGAAGTATGGAAGAGAGAGGTGAAATGCCAGAGTCTATGGGGCTAGGAGTAATCACAATACTATATAAAAATAAAGGAAGTCCACTTAAGCTAGAAAATTATAGACCGTTGAGTCTGTTAAACACGGATTATAAAATACTGACAAAAGTGCTGGCAAATAGGATAAAAGAGGTGGTAGGGTCAATAGTATCACCAAGCCAAGCTTATAGCATAAAGGGAAGAGACATTACAGATACAATTTGCACAATAAGGGACGTAGTAGAAGGGATGGGGAAAGATGGGAAAGGGGGATTGGTTTTATCTATAGACTTAAATAAGGCTTTTGATAGGGTGGAACATAGCTTTATAGAACAGACAATGGGGAGATTTGGGTTTGGAGAGAGAATGCAAAAGTGGATAAAATTAATATATGTAAATGCTAAAAGTTGTGTTAAGGTTAATGGGGTGTTAACTGACCCCTTTCAGTTAGAGAGGTCAGTAAGGCAAGGCTGTCCGTTGTCTGCAATATTGTATTCAATAACAGCTGAGCCACTGGCGACACTCATCAAAAATGACAAGGAAATAAAAGGTATTCAAATACCAAATGGAGGATTGAGTATAATACATCAATATGCAGATGATACAACTTTTACAGTTAGGGATATAGAGAGTATAAATAAAATTAGAAAACAGATGGAAAAATATGGGAAAGCGTCAGGTGCTAAAATAAATGTGGAAAAATCTGAAATAATGAGTATAGGAGGAATAAGGGTGGAAGGGTCAGATGTTCCATTTAAAATAACGAAAGATTTTATAAAAATTTTAGGGGTAAACGTAGGAGAGAATGCAAAAGAGGCAAGAGATGCAACATGGTCAGGAGTGCTAAACAAAATCAAGCAAGTGTTACAGTTTTGGAGACTAAGGGAATTAAGACTAAGAGGAAAAGTGGTAGTGGTTAATTCTTTATTGTTAACTAAATGTAATTATGTGATGGGAGCAATTGATTTACCAGACTGGGTGTTAAATGGAATAAAAGAGGCTGTGAATATTTTTGTGTGGGGTGGGAAAGGAGTAAAAATATCAGCAAAAACATTAATAGCAGATTACAGTGAGGGGGGTTTGAAATTGATGGATTTAGATGTGAAAAGGAAAGCAATAAGAGTTAAGACAATAAAAAAGTATTTATGTGGCAAAGTAGAATATGGATGGAAGGGGTATATGAGAAAATATTTAAATGAAGGAGGAGGGTGTGGTGAAGAAGGAGTGTTTATGGTTTTAAAAAAGCCAATGATTGAAAAGTTGCCTTTGTTTTACCAAGAAGTGTTTACTGCATGGGCTGAATTTGTGATAAATGTAAACTATGAATGTGAAAACATAAACCAAATACACAATCAGCCAATTTTCCTGAACCCAAGAATAAGGAGGGGAGGGAAAATGCTTTACAACAGACTGTTCATGAGAGCGGGGGTAAGGAAAGTAAAGGATATGGCTTACGAATATGTAAAAGGTTTTTTACCGAATAGAGCAATATATGATTGTGTGGTGGGGTGGGATGATGAAATTGAGAAAGCAAAAGTGGATGGTGAATGTGAAAACATTAAAAAAAGCCTGCCTGAAAGGTGGGTAGAAAGGATTGAAAGGGAAACTGTTAAAGTGGGAGATTGGGGAATGCCTGAAATGTACATTGTGGAAAATGGGAGAAAAAAGTTTTTGTGGGAGATAAATGTGAAAACTGTATACAAAATGATGGTCAGAAAGGAGATCAAAGTGCCTGCATCAGAAGCGGTATGGCCAAGATTGTTTCCTGATTTGAAAGTAAAAACAATATGGAGAAACTTAAATATAAAATACAACGGACTAGACTGTGAGAACTTGGACTTCAAGCTACGACACAATAGAATCTATACAAAGGTGGTAATTCATCAAATGAATAAAAATGTGAGTAGAGAATGTGATATATGTGAGACAGAGCCAGAAACTTTGATGCACATTTTCTTTGAGTGCAAGGAACTTGAGGAGTTTCATGGAAAAATGAAAAAACTGATAAAAGATGGAATGGGAAAAGGGGTTGCAGAAGATGAGTGGAAAAAACTGTTTTTGTTTGGTGAATGTACAAATTATAAGGATAGGAAGGTGAACTTTTGGAATTTGATTCTAAGTAATGCAAGGTATGCAATATGGGTGAGGAGGAATATGGCATACTATGAGAGAAAGAAAGTAGATGTGACTGAAATGTTCAAGAGTATTGTTAGAAAGAATGTGTATATAATGTGGAAATACCTAAGCAAAGAAGAATTTGAAAAAGCGTTTGTAGAAGAAAGTGGATTTATATGTACAAAAGAAAGGTTTAGTTTAACATTTTGAAAAGAAATGGTTATATTTAAGTTAGGTATTTTTGTTTTGGGTTTTTGGTTTCGTTTGAGTGATATAAAGGAGGGTTAAATTCAAAGCTCATGCTGTATATGCTAAATTGTCTTCAAATGTAATAAGATTGAAAGATGTAATGAATGAAAAATGAGTTATGTAAATATTATTTTGTACTTTTTGATAATAAAAAAAAAAAAAAAAAAAAAAAAAAGAGACCGCCCGATCTCGTCTGATCTCGGAAACAAAGCAGCGTCGGGCCTGGTTAGTACTTGGATGGGAGACCGCCTGGGAATACCAGGTGCTGTAAGCTTTTGCCTTTTCTTCACTATTTATATAATATGCTGGCTTTTAGAAAGACGTGTTTTACCGCTCTATTCATTACAATCATTTAAATGTATTATAGAGTGTTAAGTGTTTTACATGTTTTTTAGGCCATTTTATTACTCTTAACATTTTAAGTGTGTGTGTGTCTTTAATAAATGGATGGTTGGCCTGCCATGTGACTAGACACATGACAGGAAGCAGGAAGTACAACTGTATAAGAGAGCAGCATGACAAAAAAAGTCACCAAACTGTTGGATTAAGGAGTTGCTAATTTTAGAGCTCACCTTTCCATTCACCACCTGCAAACTTTGGATTACACTTTCTGTGGATTGTATATACAATGGTGGACACTCACATTGGACTTATCAACACACTGGGATTCTTGGACTGTTTTTAGGGTATGGACAAATGAACTGTATTCTTTTAACAGCATTTACCTAGTTTTATCGTGTTGTTTTAAAGTCTTTTATGTGAACCTTGTATATAAACCAAATCTATTTAAACCAATCTTCTTTTATGTCTCATTCTTTTAACCACTAGTCATCTCTCACAGTTAAATCTGACCCCATTTTAACCTTGTAACTCTGGATGGGAGACCGCCTGGGAATACCAGGTGCTGTAAGCTTTTGCCTTTTCTTCACTATTTATATAATATGCTGGCTTTTAGAAAGACGTGTTTTACCGCTCTATTTATTACAATCATTTAAATGTATTATAGAGTGTTAAGTGTTTTACATGTTTTTTTAGACCATTTTATTGCTCTTAACATTTTAAGTGTGTGTGTGTCTTAAATAAATGGATGGTTGGCCTGCCATGTGACTAGACACATGACAGGAAGCAGGAAGTACAACTGTATAAGAGAGCAGCATGACAAACAAAGGACAGTCACCAAACTGTTGGATTAAGGAGTTTGCTAATTTTAGAGCTCACCTTTCCATTCACCACCTGCAAACTTTGGATTACACTTTCTGTGGATTGTATATACAATGGTGGACACTCACATTGGACTTATCAACACACTGGGATTCTTGGACTGTTTTTAGGGTATGGACAAATGAACTGTATTCTTTTAACAGCATTTACCTAGTTTTATCGTGTTGTTTTAAAGTCTTTTATGTGAACCTTGTATAAAAACCAAATCTATTTAAACCAATCTTCTTTTATGTCTCATTCTTTTAACCACTAGTCATCTCTCACAGTTAATTCTGACCCCATTTTAATGTTGTAACTCTGGATGGGAGACCGCCTGGGAATACCAGGTGCTGTAAGCTTTTGCCTTTTCTTCACTATTTATATAATATGATGGCTTTTACGGAGGCTGATCTATAAATAACCCACTTTTTGGAGCACTCCTCGCTTACGGCCATACTGCGCTGAGAGCGCCCGATCTCTTCTGATCTCGGAAGCAAAGCAGCGTCGGGCCTGGTTAGTACTTGGATGGGAGACCGCCTGGGAATACCAGGTGCTGTAAGCTTTTGCCTTTTCTTCACTATTTATATAATATGCTGGCTTTTAGAAAGACTTGTTTTACCGCTCTATTTATTACAATCATTTAAATGTATTATAGAGTTTTAAGTGTTTTACATGTTTTTTAGGCCATTTTATTACTCTTAACATTTTAAGTGTATGTGTCTTTAATAAATGGATGGTTGGCCTGTCATGTGACTAGACACATGACAGGAAGCAGGAAGTACAACTGTATAAGAGAGCAGCATGACAAACAAAGGGCAGTCACCAAACTGTTGGATTGAGGAGTTGCTAATTTTAGAGCTCAACTTTCCATTCACCACCTGCAAACTTTGGATTACACTTTCTGTGGATTGCATATACACTGGTGGACACTCACATTGGACTTATCAACACACTGGGATTCTTGGACTGTTTTTAGGGTATGGACAAATGAACTGTATTCTTTTAACAGAGTTTACCTGTATTTAGGGTATGGACAAATGAACTGTATTCTTTTAACAGAGTTGACCTAGTTTTATCGTGTTGTTTTAAAGTCTTTTATGTGAACCTTGTAAATACACCAGATCTATTTAAACCAATTTTCTTTTATGGCTCATTCTTTTAACCACTAGTCCTCTCACAGTTAAATCTGACCCCATTTTAGTCTTGTAACTCGGCTGATAAGGCCGATTGTTACACTTTTATGGGAGACCGCCTGGGAATACCAGGTGCTGTAAGCTTTTGCCTTTTCTTCACTATTTATATAATATGCTGGCTTTTACGGAGGCTGATCTTTAAATAGCCCACTTTTTGGAGCAACCCTCGCTTACGGCCATACAGCGCTGAGAGCGCCCGATCTCGTCTGATCTCGGAAGCTAAGCAGCGTCGGGCCTGCTTAGTACTTGGATGGGAGACCGCCTGGGAATACCAGGTGCTGTAAGCTTTTGCTTTTTCTTCACTATTTATATAATATGCTGGCTTTTAGAAAGTCGTGTTTTACCGCTCTATTTATTACAATCATTTAAATGTATTATAGAGTTTTAAGTGTTTTACATGTTTTTTAGGCCATTTTATTACTCTTAACATTTTAAGTGTATGTGTCTTTCATAAATGGATGGTCGGCCTGTCACGTGACTAGACACATGACAGGAAGCAGGAAGTAGAACTGCATAAGAGAGCAGCATGACAAACAACGGACAGTCACCAAACTGTTGGATTGAGGAGTTGCTAATCTTAGAGCTCACCTTTCCTTTCACCACCTGCAAACTTTGGATTAAACTTTCTGTGGATTGTACATGCACTGGTGGACACTCACGTTGGACTTATCAACACACTGGGATTCTTGGACTGTTTTAGGGTATGGACAAATGAACTGTATTCTTTTAACAGAGTTTACCTAGTTTTATCGTGTTGTTTTAAAGTCTTTTATGTGAACCTTGTAAATACACCAAATCTATTTAAACCAATCTTCTTTTATGTCTCATTCTTTTAACCACTAGTCATCTCTCACAGTTAATTCTGACCCCATTTTAATGTTGTAACTCTGGATGGGAGACCGCCTGGGAATACCAGGTGCCGTAAGCTTTTGCCTTTTCTTCACTATTTATATAATATGCTGGCTTTTACGGAGGCTGATCTTTAAATAGCCCACTTTTTGGAGCAGCCCTCGCTTACGGCCATACTGCGCTGAGACCGCCCGATCTCGTCTGATCTCGGAAGCAAAGCAGCGTCGGGCCTGGTTAGTACTTGGATGGGAGACCGCCTGGGAATACCAGGTGCTGTAAGCTTTTGCCTTTTCTTCACTATTTATATAATATGATGGCTTTTACGGAGGCTGATCTATAAATAGCCCACTTTTTGGAGCAGTACTCGCTTACGGCCATACAGCGCTGAGAGCGCCCGATCTCGTCTGATCTCGGAAGCTAAGCAGCGTCGGGCCTGCTTAGTACTTGGATGGGAGACCGCCTGGGAATACCAGGTGCTGTAAGCTTTTGCTTTTTCTTCACTATTTATATAATATGCTGGCTTTTAGAAAGTCGTGTTTTACCGCTCTATTTATTACAATCATTTAAATGTATTATAGAGTTTTAAGTGTTTTACATGTTTTTTAGGCCATTTTATTACTCTTAACATTTTAAGTGTATGTGTCTTTCATAAATGGATGGTCGGCCTGTCACGTGACTAGACACATGACAGGAAGCAGGAAGTAGAACTGCATAAGAGAGCAGCATGACAAACAACGGACAGTCACCAAACTGTTGGATTGAGGAGTTGCTAATCTTAGAGCTCACCTTTCCTTTCACCACCTGCAAACTTTGGATTAAACTTTCTGTGGATTGTACATGCACTGGTGGACACTCACGTTGGACTTATCAACACACTGGGATTCTTGGACTGTTTTAGGGTATGGACAAATGAACTGTATTCTTTTAACAGAGTTTACCTAGTTTTATCGTGTTGTTTTAAAGTCTTTTATGTGAACCTTGTAAATACACCAAATCTATTTAAACCAATCTTCTTTTATGTCTCATTCTTTTAACCACTAGTCATCTCTCACAGTTAATTCTGACCCCATTTTAATGTTGTAACTCTGGATGGGAGACCGCCTGGGAATACCAGGTGCCGTAAGCTTTTGCCTTTTCTTCACTATTTATATAATATGCTGGCTTTTACGGAGGCTGATCTTTAAATAGCCCACTTTTTGGAGCAGCCCTCGCTTACGGTCATACTGCGCTGAGACCGCCCGATCTCGTCTGATCTCGGAAGCAAAGCAGCGTCGGGCCTGGTTAGTACTTGGATGGGAGACCGCCTGGGAATACCAGGTGCTGTAAGCTTTTGCCTTTTCTTCACTATTTATATAATATGATGGCTTTTACGGAGGCTGATCTATAAATAGCCCACTTTTTGGAGCAGTACTCGCTTACGGCCATACTGCGCTGAGAGCGCCCGATCTCGTCTGATCTCGGAAGCAAAGCAGCGTCGGGCCTGGTTAGTACTTAGATGGGAGACCGCCTGGGAATACCAGGTGCTGTAAGCTTTTGCCTTTTCTTCACTATTTATATAATATGCTGGCTTTTACGGAGGCTGATCTTTAAATAGCCCACTTTTTGGAGCAGCCCTCGCTTACGGCCATACTGCGCTGAGACCGCCCGATCTCGTCTGATCTCGGAAGCAAAGCAGCGTCGGGCCTGGTTAGTACTTGTATGGGAGACCGCCTGGGAATACCAGGTGCTGTAAGCTTTTGCCTTTTCTTCACTATTTATATAATATGCTGGCTTTTAGAAAGACGTGTTTTACCGCTCTATTTATTACAATCATTTAAATGTATTATAGAGTGTTAAGTGTTTTACATGTTTTTTTAGGCCATTTTATTGCTCTTAACATTTTAAGTGTGTGTGTGTCTTAAATAAATGGATGGTTGGCCTGCCATGTGACTAGACACATGACAGGAAGCAGGAAGTACAACTGTATAAGAGAGCAGCATGACAAACAAAGGACAGTCACCAAACTGTTGGATTAAGGAGTTTGCTAATTTTAGAGCTCACCTTTCCATTCACCACCTGCAAACTTTGGATTACACTTTCTGTGGGTTGTATATACAATGGTGGACACTCACATTGGACTTATCAACACACTGGGATTCTTGGACTGTTTTTAGGGTATGGACAAATGAACTGTATTCTTTTAACAGCATTTACCTAGTTTTATCGTGTTGTTTTAAAGTCTTTTATGTGAACCTTGTATAAAAACCAAATCTATTTAAACCAATCTTCTTTTATGTCTCATTCTTTTAACCACTAGTCATCTCTCACAGTTAATTCTGACCCCATTTTAATGTTGTAACTCTGGATGGGAGACCGCCTGGGAATACCAGGTGCTGTAAGCTTTTGCCTTTTCTTCACTATTTATATAATATGCTGGCTTTTACGGAGGCTGATCTTTAAATAGCCCACTTTTTGGAGCAACCCTCGCTTACGGCCATACCCCCACCTGAGGCGCTAGAGAGCTACAGGAAGTGAGTTGGCTGCAGTTGGGAGAGGAAGGCTCTCCTCCATTTTGTTTATTTTTCTTTTGTGTTTCTTTTACTTCAACTTAATTTTTTTGTGCTTTTTTGTTAGTTTTAAACCACCCAACAGCAGCATCTCGGTTGGCTGGAGGGTGGTTAACCTTTTTTTGCTTTTTTTTCTTTAAAATGGACGGATTAATGGATAATGACACAGGACCGGCTGGAGGAACACGAATGGTACATGACACTGGACTGGGCGGAGAGACATGTATGGCAAACAACACTGGACTGGACTATCAACAACGAGCAGGATACAGAAAAAAACAAGACGCAAGAGACAACCCAAGTGGAAAGAAATATTTGAAGGAGGCAACACTGATTGTGAATGTGGAACATGTAAATGAGGTGAGAGCTGTGGATATTATTAAAGCAGTGACGGACAAGTGTGGAAATGGAAAAATTCTAGCGTTAAGGCCAAGACAAGGAAAAGAGTTCGAATTAACAATGGAAAAGGAGGAATCGTGTGAGGATTTAATCAATGGACTGACAATTAAAGGGGTGAACTGTGAAGTAAAAAAACTGCAAAATAGAGATTACGTTGTTTCCTTCATGCACCTGCCCGTCTACCTGGACGACACTGAAATTATTAGAAAATTGGAAGGATGGGGAGTTAAACCTCTTTCAAAAATTAAAAGAAGATGCTACCCGGGCACTGAAATAGAGGATGGAACAAGGTTTTTAAAGGTAAGGTTCCCTAAAGAGGTAGCATCATTGCCTTACAGCACGAGGCTGGAAACGGCAGAAGGGTTGCAGTATTTTAGGGTGATGCACAGCCACCAGGTGAAGACCTGTAGACTGTGCATGAGCCCAGACCACCTGCTAAAAGAGTGCCCTGAGTTTACATGCTACAAGTGCGATGAAAGGGGACATTTTGCAAGAGACTGTAACGCAGTCAGGTGCCCGGAGTGTCAGCAAATTTTAAATAAGTGTGAGTGTTGGATGGAGGACGAGGAAGGAGGCACGGAAAGTCAGGTGGACGGACAGGTGCGTGAAGGAAACAACGAGGAGGACGGAGAAACTTGCGAAACACAAGAGGAAGGATTACAACAAAAAGAAACAGAAGGAGCAACAGGCAACCGAGAGGAAGGAGAAGAAGAAAAAGGGAACGATGAACTTAAGGAACATGCAACACAACAAGACACCCACTGGACAGAAATGGAAACATTGGACACTTCTAATAGTTTTCTGGACGACGTAGAGAGAGATGGACAAAGAATGGGAAATCAAAACAAAGAAACAGACAATGGAGAGCAAGCAAAGATGGACAACATGGGAAAGGACAGAGAGGGGAGAGGACTAATTAGAAGGAGAGCCTTAAAGGTAAAACCAAATGTGGAAAATGCAAGAAAAAAAATCATGACAAATGTAAACAGATATGAAGTGTTAAGTGGGCTGGAGGGAGAAGATGGTGTATAATGTTTTCTAGGTATTTGTTTTTATTTCTTTTAATGGTTTTAAGTTGTGTTACTTTTAATGCGAGGGGATTGATGGACATGAGAAAATTTGAAAGACTGAAAGAAAAATGCAAAGGAGAAGATGTTATCGCTTTGCAAGAAACAAACTGGAAAGAGAGTGTGATGATGGACTATAAAAAGAAATGGGAAGGAGATATTTTATATAACAATGGGGATGGAAGGCTTGGAAGAGGTGTAGCGTTTTTAATGAGGAAAGATGTGTTTAATGCAAGCAAAGTAGTGTATAAAGATAAGATAGGGAAATGTATGGTATTAGAAGTAAATTATGAAGGACGTGAAATTATTTTAGCGAATGTACATGCACCAGTGGAAGAGAAGGAAAAGAAAGAGTTTTTTAATGTTTTAAGAAACATTGTAAAGAAGTATAAAGAAATAATTATGATGGGGGATTTTAACACAGTTTTTAGTAAACAAGATATGGCTGAAGGAATGGTTTTTAAAACAGATACAGGAAGAAAAGAATTAAAAGCATTAATGGATGAAAACAATATGATAGATGTGTGGAGAGAAAGAAATGAAAAGAAAAAAGAATTTTCGAGAAGACAAATAGTAGGGCAGTTTGTATGCCAAACTAGAATTGACTTTGTTTTATGTACAAGAAATGTGGAGAATTTTATAGAAAATATTAAGTACAAAGAAACAAGTTTTAGCGATCATAAGATTTTATCTTTTAAGTTGGACTGGAGTCAAATGCAAAGAGGTCCTGGAGTATGGATTTTAAATACACAGATTTTAAAGAATGAAGATTATGTTTTAATAGTGAAAGAAATTATAGAAAAAGAAAAGGAAAATGGAATGTATGAAGAGGATAAGAGAATATGGTGGGAGAGTGTAAAGTTTTTAATCAAAAAATTCTCAATCAGGTATTGTAGTTTTATTCAGAAATGCAAAAGATCCAAAGAAAGAGGAATAAAGGAAAGTTTGGAAATGGAATTGAATAAAGAATTTAAAGACATACAAAAGATAAAGGAAATGGAGGGGAAACTGAAAGAAATAGAAGAAAAGGAATATGAGGGGGCGAGGTTAAGAAGCAAAGCAAAATATGTGGTGGAGGGAGAAAAATGTACAAAGTTCTTTTTTGATCTGGAAAAAAGAGAGGGAAAGCTGAAACGATAAAAGAAATAAGAGGGGAAAATTGGGAAATTGTAGAAGGGAATGAAAAGATTTTAAAAGAAATAAAGAATTTTTATGAGGATCTGTTTAGTGCAAGGGGGGTGGAAGAGGAGGAAAAAAAGGAACTGTTGAATCAGATAAAAGCAAAAGTAAGTGAGGAACATAAAAAAGAATGTGACCAAGAAATCAGGGAAGACGAGATTGAAAGAGCAATAAATCAACTGAATAAAAAGAAAAGTCCAGGAATAGATGGTTTGGGAACTGAATTTTATGTTTGTTTTAAAGAAGTTTTAACAAAGATTTTAAATGAGGTTTTTAAAGAAATTTTTGAAAAGGAAGAGATTAATGAAAGAACAAGGATGGGGTTAATGAAATTGATATATAAAAGGAAAGGAGAAAAAGTAGATCTAAAAAACTACAGACCAATCACGATGTTGAATACAGATCTTAAGATTTTAGCGAAGGTTTTAGCAAATAGATTAAAGGAAGTAATGCCAAGTATAATTAAAACAAACCAAGCATATGGAGTCAAAGGAAGAGATATAGCCGACATAACAATGAGTATAAGGGACACGATATGGTACATGAAAGAAAAAAATGAAGAAGGATATATAATTAGTTTGGATTTTGAAAAAGCTTTTGATAGGGTTGAGCACGGGTATTTATTTGAGGTTTTAAGGAGTTTTGGGTTCGGGGAAAATTTTATTAAATGGATTGAGATTTTATATAAGGGTGCACTAACAAAGATAAAATGTAATGGGTTTTTAACAGAGTGTTTTAAAATAACAAGGTCAATAAGACAGGGTTGTCCACTCTCAGCATTATTGTACTCACTTGTTTCTGAACCCTTGGGACTGGCTATAAAACAGAATGAAAGATTAATAGGGATAGAAATTGAGGGAAATAAGGCTGAGGGGAAAGTTTTTCAATATGCTGATGACACAACAATAATTGTAAAGGGAAAAGAGAGTGTTAAAGAAGTTATGAAGTTGGTAAAAGAATATTGTAGTGGGTCTGGAAGTAAAGTAAATGAGGAGAAAACGGTATATATGAGATTTGGTAAAGCTATGGTTTTAATGGATTGTTTTAATTTTAAGGAAGTGGAAGAAATTAGGATTTTAGGAGTTGTAATGGGAAAGAATGAGAGGAAAGTAAGAGATGAAATGTGGGAGCAACTAGTAACAGATATAGAGAGAAGATTAAATTTTTGGAAATTGAGAACTTTAAACTTGAAGGGGAAGGTTTTAATATTGAATGTTTTAATGGTCTCTAAACTTTGGTATGTTTTATATGTTTCTGAAATACCTTTATGGACAGAACGGAGGTTGAAGAAATGTTTTCTTGACTTTTTATGGGAGGGGAAACCAGCAAGGATTGCACATAATACGATTTTAGGGGCAATAGAGAAGGGGGGCTTAGGTTTAATGGATGTGGAACAGCGAAAAAATGCGTTGAGAGTAAAAATTGTTAAGAAATACCTGCAACAAGATAACAAAACTGTGTGGAAAAAAACAATGAAATACTTTTTAAACAAATGTGGGGATTTTAACATGGGGGACGGAATATTATGGATGAAAACAAAAATTTGGATGACGGAAGGATTACCCGAATTTTATAGAGAAATTTTTAGTGCCTGGGGGAATTTTTTAACGAAAATCGAGTACAATCCGCATGGAAGAGAAAACATTTTAAATCAACCTCTGTTCTTAAATAACAACATTTTAAAACAAGAGAAAGCAATATTTTTTAAAAAATGGATGGATGTGGGGATAACAAGAGTGAGAGATGTTTTGTATGAATTTAAAGAGGGCTTTTTACCGATACAATATATTGTGGATGCGATGGAGGAAGAAAAATAAGAATACAGTAAACAAGAAATAACAAATAAATATGAAATTATTAAAAATGCAATACCCAAAGAGTGGATTAAAAGAATAGAGAGTATGGAAAGAGAGCAAACAGAGGGAAATATTTTTGTGAAACTGGGGGGAAAAATGTATGATTTTAAAGAATGTACTGTAAAAATGTTTTATTGTGCTTTTAGAGATGGTGTTTTTAAAGAGCCGATTGTAAATAAGTACTGGGTGGAAAAATTCAAGGATCTAAAAGAAGAATGTATATGGAGAAACATGAGGGGGAGGTGTGTTGAAACAAAGTTAGGATGTTTGGAATATTTTATAAGGCATAAAGTGGTTTTTACTGAGTCTGTTTTAAACAAGGTGGGAATGGAACAAAATCCAATGTGTAAAGTGTGTCATGAAAAAGAAGAGGGGATTTTACATTTGTTTTTATATTGTAAAGAATTGGAGGATTTTCTAAGGAAATGTAAATGTTTAATTAAAGATGTGAGTGAAGGTTGGGATGAAAGTGTAATGGAATGGAAAAGAGTAGTGATGTTTGGTTGGGAAAAGAAGGGTCAACACAAAAAGTTTATAAATCTGTGTATAATGTTAATGAAAAGCGCAGTTTGGGAAAGAAGAATTGTGGCCAAAAAAGAAAAAATGGTGTTAGAGGTTTGGACTGTTTTTAAAAGGAAAATAGAAGTATATGTAGAACAATTATATGTGTATTTTAAAAGTGAAAATATGCTGAAAGCTTTTTATGATGTTTTTACACCAACAGTTTGTAATGTTTTAGAGAATTTCATGTGCAAATTGCCAGGAAGAGAAAGAGCTTTCTAAATCTTAAGTATAAAAGGAATGATTTTAAACAAAAAATACGAGATGAGTAGATTATATTTTATCTTATTTTTAATTTTATTTTTTTTTTTCTCTTTTCTTTCGTCTTTGTGTGGACAACTATATTGTATTGTTGATGTTTCTATTGGTTGAAAATTCATCTTATCGTTAATGTGTTCCTTTTGCTTTGTTGATGATAATGTGATGTATTTTTTCATGTTTATTTATTTTATGTCGTGAGACTTCTAATGTGAAGCACACATTGGAAAATTTGTATTATGAAATTTCTTTAATAAAAAAAAAAAAAAAAAGCATAAGGCGCTGGATTAAGGCTCCAGTCTCTTTGGGTTTGAATCCCACTGCTGCCAAGACAGAATTTTGGAAGGCTATTGTGCATACGCAAGAAAAAAAATTACGTTCTTTGCCCGCACTCCAGAGGCTTTGCAAAGAAGGTTCTGGAGGCGGACGTTCTCTCTATCTTTGGGGTGGGGGAAGAGGGCAGAAAAGGGCCCACGAAGATGTACATTCCAGGGTAGCGTGGCCGAGTGGTCTGAGGCATTTGATTTAGGCTCCAGTCTCTTCATGGGTGTGGGTTCAAATCCCACCACTGCCAAGACAGAGTTTTGGAAGGCTATTGTGCGTACGCAAAAAAAAAGAAAAACGTTCTTTGCCCTCATTCCAGAGGCTTTGCAAAGAAGGTCCGGCATCCGACGTTCTCTCTATCTTTGGGGTGGGGGAAGAGGGCAGAAAAGGGCCCACGAAGATGTACATTCCAGGGTAGCGTGGCCGAGTGGTCTAAGGGCGCTGGATTTAGGCTCCAGTCTCTTCGGGGGCGTGGGTTCGAATCCCATCGCTGCCAGCAGCCATTGTAACCAAGGCAGGGAGGCCCTCTAACCCGCTTGGGAGCGGGCTTGTTTTACGCAAACAGGATTAGACTGCAGCCGTTCCGCAGAGTCGGTATTAGGGAGGCCGTTTGACCTGTCGTAAAGACCCGTGGAACACAACATGACGAGGTAGCGTGGCCGAGCAGTCTAAGGCGCTGGATTAAGGCTCCAGTCTCTTCGGGGGCGTGGGTTCAAATCCCACCGCTGCCAGGGAAGTCTTTTGGAAAGCTCCTGAGGCTGCGAAGCGACTGGAGAGGTGACGCTGCATGCTCATCCAAACTTAGCCGCTTTCGCATTCTTTGCCATTTAGCAAAGTCAGTGCTGGAAGCTTGTCCCAGCCTCTGCTCCATTCCAACAGAGGGACATCAATAATTTACAATCATAGGAGAGGTGCAATAAATAACAAACAAACAATTCAACGAATTTGAAAATTATATTAATGAAAAACAATGAGTAGTTTACAAGAATGGAGACAGCCAATGTCACTCATGGAAAGTTTTGGGTGAAATAACAGCTGCCTGATCATTTTGATTTTAAATGCAACACAGCTGGCTATCGTTTTCACATAAGCCCCAAAGGCCTTGATTAACGGATTCAGGTGTGCTTGATCAGAGATGGACCTCCACTCCACAGGAAGGGGGCCACCAGAAGTAGGACTGCATACCCCTGTATAAAGGATGCCTTTACGGCGGCGAATTACAAGGCATCAGCTTGTGGCGAAGCGCAACCCAAATACGGCAACGATGATCCCTACACCGCTGTTCTGCTCTCCAGAGCAAATACAGACCGGTGACACTCTCGATAAATGACCGATCAACAACAGACATCTTGTAAAAAGATGGCCGCCAACGGGGTTCGAAACTTTTTGAAACTTTCGCCTCTGACGCACGTGACTCGCGTAAATTTTCGCTTCAAACTTTTGTTTTTATGCGCGTCGATTTCGCTCTTGACAGGCGAATGAACACAAAGTGGTCACGCGTATAAATAGGAGCGGTGGGCGCGAATTTAGATGTGTGTTTGCGTTTGGTGTGAACGTAGCATAAGGCGCTGGATTAAGGCTCCAGTCTCTTTGGGTTTGAATCCCACTGCTGCCAAGACAGAATTTTGGAAGGCTATTGTGCATACGCAAGAAAAAAAATTACGTTCTTTGCCCGCACTCCAGAGGCTTTGCAAAGAAGGTTCTGGAGGCCGACGTTCTCTCTATCATTGGGGTGGGGGAAGAGGGCAGAAAAGGGCCCGCGAAGATGTACATTCCAGGGTAGCGTGGCCGAGTGGTCTGAGGCATTTGATTTAGGCTCCAGTCTCTTCATGGGTGTGGGTTCAAATCCCACCACTGCCAAGACAGAGTTTTGGAAGGCTATTGTGCGTACGCAAAAAAAAAAAAAAAAACGTTCTTTGCCCTCATTCCAGAGGCTTAGCAAAGAAGGTCCGGCAGCCGACGTTCTCTCTATCATTGGGGTGGGGGAAGAGGGAAGAAAAGGGCCCACGAAGATGTACATTCCAGGGTAGCGTGGCCGAGTGGTCTAAGGCGCTGGATTTAGGCTCCAGTCTCTTCGGGGGCGTGGGTTCGAATCCCATCCCTGCCAGGGAAGTCTTTTGGAAAGCTCCTGAGGCTGCGAAGCGACTGGAGAGGTGACGCTGCATGCTCATCCAAACTTAGCCGCTTTCGCATTCTTTGCCATTTAGCAAAGTCAGTGCTGGAAGCTTGTCCCAGCCTCTGCTCCATTCCAACAGAGGGACATCAATAATTTACAATCATAGGAGAGGTGCAATAAATAACAAACAAACAATTCAACGAATTTGAAAATTATATTAATGAAAAACAATGAGTAGTTTACAAGAATGGAGACAGCCAATGTCACTCATGGAAAGTTTTGGGTGAAATAACAGCTGCCTGATCATTTTGATTTTAAATGCAACACAGCTGGCTATCGTTTTCACATAAGCCCCAAAGGCCTTGATTAACGGATTCAGGTGTGCTTGATCAGAGATGGACCTCCACTCCACAGGAAGGGGGCCACCAGAAGTAGGACTGCATACCCCTGTATAAAGGATGCCTTTACGGCGGCGAATTACAAGGCATCAGCTTGTGGCGAAGCGCAACCCAAATACGGCAACGATGATCCCTACACCGCTGTTCTGCTCTCCAGAGCAAATACAGACCGGTGACACTCTCAATAAATGACCGATCAACAACAGACATCTTGTAAAAAGATGGCCGCCAATGGGGTTCGAAACTTTTTGAAAGTTTCCCCTCTGACGCACGTGACTCGCGTAAATTTTCGCTTCAAACTTTTGTTTTTATGCGCGTCGATTTCGCTCTTGACGGGCGAATGAACACAAAGTGGTCACGCTTATAAATAGAAGCGGCGGGCGCGAATTTAGATGTGTGTTTGCGTTTGGTGTGAACGTAGCATAAGGCGCTGGATTAAGGCTCCAGTCTCTTTGGGGGCGTGGGTTTGAATCCCACTGCTGCCAAGACAGAGTGTCGGAAGGCTATTGTGCGTACGCAAAAAAAAAAAAAAAAAAAAAACGTTCTTTGCCCACATTCCAGAGGCTTTGCAAAGAAGGTCCGGCATCCGACGTTCTCTCTATCTTTGGGGTGGGGGAAGAGGGCAGAAAAGGGCCCAGGAAGGCGACGTTATATGGTTGCGTGGCCGAGTGGTCTGAGGCATTTGATTTAGGCTCCAGTCTCTTCATGGGCGTGGGTTCAAATCCCACCACTGCCAAGACAGAGTTTTGGAAGGCTATTGTGCGTACGCAAAAAAAAAAAAAACGTTCTTTGCCCTCATTCCAGAGGCTTAGCAAAGAAGGTCCGGCAGCCGACGTTCTCTCTATCATTGGGGTGGGGGAAGAGGGCAGAAAAGGGCCCACGAAGATGTACATTCCAGGGTAGCGTGGCCGAGTGGTCTAAGGCGCTGGATTTAGGCTCCAGTCTCTTCGGGGGCGTGGGTTCGAATCCCATCCCTGCCAGGGAAGTCTTTTGGAAAGCTCCTGAGGCTGCGAAGCGACTGGAGAGGTGACGCTGCATGCTCATCCAAACTTAGCCGCTTTCGCATTCTTTGCCATTTAGCAAAGTCAGTGCTGGAAGCTTGTCCCAGCCTCTGCTCCATTCCAACAGAGGGACATCAATAATTTACAATCATAGGAGAGGTGCAATAAATAACAAACAAACAATTCAACGAATTTGAAAATTATATTAATGAAAAACAATGAGTAGTTTACAAGAATGGAGACAGCCAATGTCACTCATGGAAAGTTTTGGGTGAAATAACAGCTGCCTGATCATTTTGATTTTAAATGCAACACAGCTGGCTATCGTTTTCACATAAGCCCCAAAGGCCTTGATTAACGGATTCAGGTGTGCTTGATCAGAGATGGACCTCCACTCCACAGGAAGGGGGCCACCAGAAGTAGGACTGCATACCCCTGTATAAAGGATGCCTTTACGGTGGCGAATTACAAGGCATCAGCTTGTGGCGAAGCGCAACCCAAATACGGCAACGATGATCCCTACACCGCTGTTCTGCTCTCCAGAGCAAATACAGACCGGTGACACTCTCAATAAATGACCGATCAACAACAGACATCTTGTAAAAAGATGGCCGCCAATGGGGTTTCGAAACTTTTTGAAAGTTTCCCCTCTGACGCACGTGACTCGCGTAAATTTTCGCTTCAAACTTTTGTTTTTATGCGCGTCGATTTCGCTCTTGACGGGCGAATGAACACAAAGTGGTCACGCTTATAAATAGAAGCGGCGGGCGCGAATTTAGATGTGTGTTTGCGTTTGGTGTGAACGTAGCATAAGGCGCTGGATTAAGGCTCCAGTCTCTTTGGGGGCGTGGGTTTGAATCCCACTGCTGCCAAGACAGAGTGTCGGAAGGCTATTGTGCGTACGCAAAAAAAAAAAAAAAAAAAAAACGTTCTTTGCCCACATTCCAGAGGCTTTGCAAAGAAGGTCCGGCATCCGACGTTCTCTCTATCTTTGGGGTGGGGGAAGAGGGCAGAAAAGGGCCCAGGAAGGCGCACGTTATATGGTTGCGTGGCCGAGTGGTCTGAGGCATTTGATTTAGGCTCCAGTCTCTTCATGGGAGTGGGTTCAAATCCCACCACTGCCAAGACAGAGTTTTGGAAGGCTATTGTGCGTACGCAAAAAAAAAAAAAAAAAAAACGTTCTTTGCCCTCATTCCAGAGGCTTAGCAAAGAAGGTCAGGCAGCCGACGTTCTCTCTATCATTGGGGTGGGGGAAGAGGGCAGAAAAGGGCCCACGAAGATGTACATTCCAGGGTAGCGTGGCCGAGTGGTCTAAGGCGCTGGATTTAGGCTCCAGTCTCTTCGGGGGCGTGGGTTCGAATCCCATCACTGCCAGCAGCCATTGTAACCAAGGCAGGGAGGCCCTCTAACCCGCTTGGGAGCGGGCTTGTTTTACACAAACAGGATTAGACTGCAGCCGTTCCGCAGAGTCGGTATTAGGGAGGCCGTTTGACCTGTCGTAAAGACCCGTGGAACACAACATGACGAGGTAGCGTGGCCGAGCAGTCTAAGGCGCTGGATTAAGGCTCCAGTCTCTTCGGGGGCGTGGGTTCAAATCCCACCGCTGCCAGGGAAGTCTTTTGGAAAGCTCCTGAGGCTGCGAAGCGACTGGAGAGGTGACGCTGCATGCTCATCCAAACTTAGCCGCTTTCGCATTCTTTGCCATTTAGCAAAGTCAGTGCTGGAAGCTTGTCCCAGCCTCTGCTCCATTCCAACAGAGGGACATCAATAATTTACAATCATAGGAGAGGTGCAATAAATAACAAACAAACAATTCAACGAATTTGAAAATTATATTAATGAAAAACAATGAGTAGTTTACAAGAATGGAGACAGCCAATGTCACTCATGGAAAGTTTTGGGTGAAATAACAGCTGCCTGATCATTTTGATTTTAAATGCAACACAGCTGGCTATCGTTTTCACATAAGCCCCAAAGGCCTTGATTAACGGATTCAGGTGTGCTTGATCAGAGATGGACCTCCACTCCACAGGAAGGGGGCCACCAGAAGTAGGACTGCATACCCCTGTATAAAGGATGCCTTTACGGCGGCGAATTACAAGGCATCAGCTTGTGGCGAAGCGCAACCCAAATACGGCAACGATGATCCCTACACCGCTGTTCTGCTCTCCAGAGCAAATACAGACCGGTGACACTCTCGATAAATGACCGATCAACAACAGACATCTTGTAAAAAGATGGCCGCCAACGGGGTTCGAAACTTTTTGAAACTTTCGCCTCTGACGCACGTGACTCGCGTAAATTTTCGCTTCAAACTTTTGTTTTTATGCGCGTCGATTTCGCTCTTGACAGGCGAATGAACACAAAGTGGTCACGCGTATAAATAGGAGCGGTGGGCGCGAATTTAGATGTGTGTTTGCGTTTGGTGTGAACGTAGCATAAGGCGCTGGATTAAGGCTCCAGTCTCTTTGGGTTTGAATCCCACTGCTGCCAAGACAGAATTTTGGAAGGCTATTGTGCATACGCAAGAAAAAAAATTACGTTCTTTGCCCGCACTCCAGAGGCTTTGCAAAGAAGGTTCTGGAGGCCGACGTTCTCTCTATCTTTGGGGTGGGGGAAGAGGGCAGAAAAGGGCCCGCGAAGATGTACTTTCCAGGGTAGCGTGGCCGAGTGGTCTGAGGCATTTGATTTAGGCTCCAGTCTCTTCATGGGCGTGGGTTCAAATCCCACCACTGCCAAGACAGAGTTTTGGAAGGCTATTGTGCGTACGCAAAATTAAAAAAAACGTTCTTTGCCCTCATTCCAGAGGCTTAGCAAAGAAGGTCCGGCAGCCGACGTTCTCTCTATCATTGGGGTGGGGGAAGAGGGCAGAAAAGGGCCCACGAAGATGTACATTCCAGGGTAGCGTGGCCGAGTGGTCTAAGGCGCTGTATTTAGGCTCCAGTCTCTTGGGGGGCGCGGGTTCGAATCCCATCGCTGCCAGCAGCCATTGTAATCAAGGCAGGGAGGCCCTATAACCCGCTTGGGAGCGGGCTTGTTTTACACAAACAGGATTAGACTGCAGCCGTTCCGCAGAGTCGGTATTAGGGAGGCCGTTTGACCTGTCGTAAAGACCCGTGGAACACAACATGACGAGGTAGCGTGGCCGAGCGGTCTAAGGCGCTGGATTAAGGCTCCAGTCTCTTCGGGGGCGTGGGTTCAAATCCCACCGCTGCCAGGGAAGTCTTTTGGAAAGCTCCTGAGGCTGTGAAGCGACTGGAGAGGTGATGCTGCATGCTCATCCAAACTTAGCCGCTTTCGCATTCTTTGCCATTTAGCAAAGTCAGTGCTGGAAGCTTGTCCCAGCCTCTGCTCCATTTCAACAGAGGGACATCAATAATTTACAATCATAGGAGAGGTGCAATAAATAACAAACAAACAATTCAACGAATTTGAAAATTATATTAATGAAAAACAATGAGTAGTTTACAAGAATGGAGACAGCCAATGTCACTCATGGAAAGTTTTGGGTGAAATAACAGCTGCCTGATCATTTTGATTTTAAATGCAACACAGCTGGCTATCGTTTTCACATAAGCCCCAAAGGCCTTGATTAACGGATTCAGGTGTGCTTGATCAGAGATGGACCTCCACTCCACAGGAAGGGGGCCACCAGAAGTAGAACTGCATACCCCTGTATAAAGGATGCCTTTACGGCGGCGAATTACAAGGCATCAGCTTGTGGCGAAGCGCAACCCAAATACGGCAACGATGATCCCTACACCGCTGTTCTGCTCTCCAGAGCAAATACAGACCGGTGACACTCTCGATAAATGACCGATCAACAACAGACATCTTGTAAAAAGATGGCCGCCAATGGGGTTCGAAACTTTTTGAAACTTTCGCCTCTGACGCACGTGACTCGCGTAAATTTTCGCTTCAAACTTTTGTTTTTATGCGCGTCGATTTCGCTCTTGACAGGCGAATGAACACAAAGTGGTCACGCTTATGAATAGAAGCGGCGGGCGCGAATTTACCCAGATAGCACACATATGTTGGGCCGACGTCGTCCCGACTTACAAAATTCCATCGGCGCGATGTCGCTCCGAGGTCGTTTGCTAATCGGCAAGACGTCGCCGCGATGTCGGCATTTGATCGCAAATGCTCCCCGGCCGACATTCGGCCGATGCAGCTTTAAATCCCGGCTGCTCGGCGTGGGCGCGGTTCACCGGCGTTTCGCTCATTCCTATTCTAACGTACCACCCGCGGCAGGAGCCGCTGGTTTATAATAAAACAATACACACGACACCACTCTCAATAACGGTTGCTTGTTTATTAACATTTTCAAGGTAGACATTAAACATACAAATACATTTACATTTATCAGATATATTTGTATCAAAAGTGACATACAAATGAGAATCATTCACTCTTTCAAAGATTAACCACAGCATTTGCAGTAAAACCATAGTAAAAACTAAATCAATATTTTTACAATAACCGTTTAACAATGACTGTTGCATTAAAACCACAGTAAGTACAAAACTAACCATTACTATAGTATTTGCAGTAAAACCATAGCAACCACATTTATTATGATTTTAAAAAACTATGGTTACTACAGTCATGCTTACCACAGTTTTACTTTAGTATTACTACAATTCAACTATAGTAGAACCATGGCATCAAAACCTTATGAACCAAAAAAAAAAAAAAAAAAAAAAACTTGTTTACTACACTTATAGTTGCTACAGTTTTGCTATTGAAAAACCATGGTTAACTGCTCTATAATTATATACACATTTCATAATACTTCTCATTTCAAAGTAGGTTTACAGAAAATGCATTTTTCCAAGGTTACAATGTAAATAAAAAAAAAAAACTTTAATCAGCCAGAGGTGACTGAGACTTACTGGGAAAGATCTTTTAGCAACAAAGAAATGTCCATATGACAGCAGCTCAAAGATAAAGGTAATTATCTATTTTCATTGCCACATCAGAATCTAATCTATCTTCATGGCAAAAACCAATGTACAATATTACAAGAGCTACATGAACACAAAATAAAAACTGAGCAAACACTACAGCAGTTAAAATGTTTTAAGTTATATGATACAAATTTTAAAATCTTTTATGATAAAACATTACTAAAGTCTCCAGTGAAGTGTTCAGTTAAACACAATCATTTAACATTATTAAAGGGTAAGGTCAACAATGTTCAATCCACTTTGTATGTTACAAAGTTGTTAATATATGTAAAAGATTTCTCTGAGATCCCCAGTTTATTTATGAGCAAAACTCTGCTGCATGACGGAAAACGCAGTATTTTGTCATTTTGTTGATGCAAAAAGTGTTTTTGTCAAAATTCATAATTTCATTATGAGTCATCCTGCAGAGTGTTGCTTATAAGTAAAAAGGGATTTATAGGTAAACAGATTTACAGATATTAGAAACACTGCAATAATACAAAGCGGCTTGAAAATGTATACCCTTAAAGGCAATATAAGGATAATATTTCACAGTTTTGTATGTCCATGTACAGCTGGCATCATCTGAAGACTTGAGTGTTGCCGTCTTCTGAAGTCTTCACAAGTAAGGCTGGATCTGATCTTGAACTGGTGTAACCTCTGGTAACCTTGGGATGGGCATCCAGAGAAAGAAACAGGAAAGCAAAAGGAGAAAGATTAGCATAGCAGCTTTTCATATTATTTCAGACAAAGGATGATTTATTTAAATTACATATAATTGTAGTGCAATGTTTTGAGATGTGTTATGTGAATGCTTGGCTAAAAATGTGTATTTTTATTTAATTTAAACAAAAAGATTGTACCTGACCCCTGGACATTATCAGGAAGACTATTTTAAAGTTAAGGAATAAAATACAAAAAATGTGCTTATATACTTTAGTGGACTTTGATACATTCTCACTATTATCAATAGTCCAGAGTTTTGTAACCTCATTAGAGGCCAAATACTATCGCTGCTGTTGCCCGTATTTGTGTTTATTGTGATCTGGTTTAATCACAATAAGAATTTTTATAGAACCCTTGGTAAATATATTATTTGCCCTCAGTATTCAGGGAACAGACACGGAATGGACTACATATGCCACAGTATAATTTTAAGGGTTAGTTCACCCAAATATGAAAATTCTGTCATTAATTCCTCACTCTCATGTCATTACAAAACTGTAAGACCTTTGTTCATCTTAAAAACACCAATTAAGATGTTTTGGATGAAATCTGAGAGCTTTCTGACCCTGCATATACAGCAAGGGCCCTGACACGGTCAAGACACAGAAGGGTAGTAAAAGCATTATTAAAATAGTCCATGTGACATCAGCGATTCAACCTTCATTTTATGATGCTACGAGAGTACCAATTTAGTTTCTTTTGTGCACAAAATTACTCTCAGAGTTTCATAAAACTACAGTTGAACCACAGATGTCACATGGACAATGTCAACAATGTCATTACTACCCTTCTCTGTCTTGACCGTGGTGGTACCCTTGCTGTCTATGCAGGGTCAGAAAGCTCTTGGATTTTATCAAAAATATCTTAAATTGTGTTCAGAAGATGAAAGGAGGTCTTACGGGTTTGGAACAACATTAGCGTGAGTAATTAATGACAGAATGTTCATTTTTAGGTGAACTAGCCCTGTAAGTGGGAGGTACATCATAACTGTAATGTGCACTTCCTTTCAAAAGTTTACTTCTTTGAAATAAGACACTTCTGCTCACCAAGGCTGCATTTATTTGATCAAAAATGAAGTAAAAACAATAATATTGTAAAATATTATTACAAATTAACAGATTTTTGTGAATATATTGTGAACTTAATTTCTTTTTATCAAAGCTGCATTTTCAGCATCTTTACTCCAGTCTTCAGTGTGACATGATCCTTCAGAAATCATTCTAATTTGGTGATTTGCTGCTGAAAAAACATTTTTAATTTCTAATTATCAATGTCTTATCATTATCAATTATCAAAAGTTAAAGGAAACTAAATAAATGCTGTAAATGAAAAAAAAGAAAAAAAATATATATATTTTTATTCATCAAAATATCCTCTTGCTTAAACTCAAACACATGATTAATGATTTCTGAAGGATCATGTGACCCTGAAGACCGGAGTAAAGATACTGAAAATGTAGCTTTGCATCACAGAAATAAATTAGTTCTCTAACTATATTAAAATAGAGAACAATCATTTTAAATTATATTAAATTTACAATATTACTGCTTAACTGTATTATTTATCAAAATACACAAAGCTGTGGTGGGCAGAAGAAACTTTACCATACCAAAACTTACGAAACAGTAGTGTATGTTTGATATTTTACTTACTAGATCATTGGTTTACAGTACTTTGGAGAAGAAGGTTCACTCTGAGTCTGCTGATCTGCCACAGGCCATCATCATGGAAGAATCTAGGAACAAAACATGCAATTTGTCACAGAGACCACAATATTTAGTATGCAGTTGCTGGTTTATTAGAAGGTTAAACAAGTTAAAGTACAGGTACAATGCAGAAAAAAAGAATACATAATATACTACAATTATATAACAATATGTTTTTAGTGTTAAGTAGTTACATTTGGATGTGAAAAGCTTCTTAAAATTACTATAATAAATATTAATTTAGCAAAATAATTTAACAGACACATGGTTATATAGGTTAAATATATTGTGTGAAAAATGCATATTAAGTTATTTTTATGAGCTTCTTCGGTTCACCTGTATTTCCTGCTTCTGTCAGCAGCTCTATTCAGACATTTTGAAACCTTGGAGCTTCCCTTCTGTTGTGGGGGCTTTATTTCTGTCCTCCTGAAAGAACAAATTTTGTCAGTATGTGTTTACCTTACAAGATCAAGAAGCATTTTCACTTGTTTTCAGCCATTTAGGTTCAATAAATGAGCCTACTTCCAATAACCCACAGACAATCTGTCAGCAAAAAAAATAAATAAATAAAAATAAAAAAAATTCATAAACAAGAGCTCAATCTCTAGAGTTAGCATACCTCATCTGTGAGATGCTAACGAACTTTTTCGAAGACATTAAACCATTTCTACGAAGTAAATATTCAACAGAAACGAGTCAATTACAAGTAAGGAACAGTTATATGTAATACTTGTGTGATTTTAAGCACTAAACTTACCTAAAAGCAGCGACGACGACAACAGCACCGAGAGACGGAGTTTTGTGTCAGGTGTCTTGCTGCCGCCCCGTTTCCATGGCAACCTCTCCAGCGTAAACTTAGATATTCAACATATTAAAATACGTCAAAGTCACGCAGTATTTACAAAAGTAAACATCTAGAATTGAATCATTACATTATTAATCTAGTTTCATTTAATCATTATCCAATCATGAATTTAAAACAGATTTTTAGTTTAAAAAGGAACCGCAACAATAACGTTAGCATGGCTCACCATAGAGACGGAGACTTTCTGGCAGCCTGTAACAGAGTGAAAAACACGACGAAAAACGTTAGTTAGGACAAAGCAGTGTAACACTATTGAAATAAAAACTAAAAACAAACTCTGAACTAAGCTTTTTGCTGCTCAGCGTCTAACGTTAGCTCGTCCCCTCAGAAAAACTACTGGAAACACAGTAATCCGTTAACGTTAGCTTAACAAGTAAAAGTTATTTGGAAATGAGCCCAATTCTCAAGTTGGGCTCAAGGCAAAGTCTTTTTACCTGTACTACAGTGCACCAAGCGCCTTATTAGTTATAAAGTGTCACGGAATTAACAAAATAATATATTTTTTCCAATTTAACTCAAGTGAAAACTTACCTGAAAGCCACGGATGTCGCCGGAGGTGTAGCCATCTTTCTGGTGGGTTGCTAAGAGACGAATAACCGTACAAATTCAAACAGAAAAGTGCGGCATCGGCCTTTTGTCGTGAGCCGACTCAGAGCCGATGTTTGATGAGCTGGCAAAATAGAGCAGTGACTGAATTACACCCGCCTACGCCTGGCCGATCCTTTTTAGATCTAGAGTTTATGAGGCCGACGTTCTGTTCACGGGCCGACGTCGGCCCGACGTATGTGTGCTGTCTGGGTAGATGTGTGTTTGCGTTTGGTGTGAACGTAGCATAAGGCGCTGGATTAAGGCTCCAGTCTCTTTGGGGGCGTGGGTTTGAATCCCACTGCTGCCAAGACAGAGTTTCGGAAGGCTATTGTGCGTACGCAAAAAAAAAAAAAAAAAACGTTCTTTGCCCACATTCCAGAGGCTTTGCAAAGAAGGTCCGGCATCCGACGTTCTCTCTATCTTTGGGGTGGGGGAAGAGGGCAGAAAAGGGCCCACGAAGGCGCACGTTATAGGGTAGCGTGGCCGACTGGTCTGAGGCATTTGATTTAGGCTCCAGTCTCTTCATGGGCGTGGGTTCAAATCCCACCACTGCCAAGACAGAGTTTTGGAAGGCTATTGTGCGTACGCAAAAAAAAAAAAAAAAACGTTCTTTGCCCTCATTCCAGAGGCTTAGCAAAGAAGGTCCGGCAGCCGACGTTCTCTCTATCATTGGGGTGGGGGAAGAGGGCAGAAAAGGGCCCACGAAGATGTACATTCCAGGGTAGCGTGGCCGAGTGGTCTAAGGCGCTGGATTTAGGCTCCAGTCTCTTCGGGGGCGTGGGTTCGAATCACATCGCTGCCAGCAGCCATTGTAATCAAGGCAGGGAGGCCCTCTAACCCGCTTGGGAGCGGGCTTGTTTTACGCAAACAGGATTAGACTGCAGCCGTTCCGCAGAGTCGGTATTAGGGAGGCCGTTTGACCTGTCGTAAAGACCCGTGGAACACAACATGACGAGGTAGCGTGGCCGAGCGGTCTAAGGCGCTGGATTAAGGCTCCAGTCTCTTCGGGGGCGTGGGTTCAAATCCCACCGCTGCCAGGGAAGTCTTTTGGAAAGCTCCTGAGGCTGCGAAGCGACTGGAGAGGTGACGCTGCATGCTCATCCAAACTTAGCCGCTTTCGCATTCTTTGCCATTTAGCAAAGTCAGTGCTGGAAGCTTGTCCCAGCCTCTGCTCCATTTCAACAGAGGGACATCAATAATTTACAATCATAGGAGAGGTGCAATAAATAACAAACAAACAATTCAACGAATTTGAAAATTATATTAATGAAAAACAATGAGTAGTTTACAAGAATGGAGACAGCCAATGTCACTCATGGAAAGTTTTGGGTGAAATAACAGCTGCCTGATCATTTTGATTTTAAATGCAACACAGCTGGCTATCGTTTTCACATAAGCCCCAAAGGCCTTGATTAACGGATTCAGGTGTGCTTGATCAGAGATGGACCTCCACTCCACAGGAAGGGGGCCACCAGAAGTAGAACTGCATACCCCTGTATAAAGGATGCCTTTACGGCGGCGAATTACAAGGCATCAGCTTGTGGCGAAGCGCAACCCAAATACGGCAACGATGATCCCTACACCGCTGTTCTGCTCTCCAGAGCAAATACAGACCGGTGACACTCTCGATAAATGACCGATCAACAACAGACATCTTGTAAAAAGATGGCCGCCAATGGGGTTCGAAACTTTTTGAAACTTTCGCCTCTGACGCACGTGACTCGCGTAAATTTTCGCTTCAAACTTTTGTTTTTATGCGCGTCGATTTCGCTCTTGACGGGCGAATGAACACAAAGTGGTCACGCTTATAAATAGAAGCGGCGGGCGCGAATTTAGATGTGTGTTTGCGTTTGGTGTGAACGTAGCATAAGGCGCTGGATTAAGGCTCCAGTCTCTTTGGGGGCGTGGGTTTGAATCCCACTGCTGCCAAGACAGAGTTTCGGAAGGCTATTGTGCGTACGCAAAAAAAAAAAAAAAAAAACGTTCTTTGCCCACATTCCAGAGGCTTTGCAAAGAAGGTCTGGCATCCGACGTTCTCTCTATCTTTGGGGTGGGGGAAGAGGGCAGAAAAGGGCCCAGGAAGGCGCACGTTCTAGGGTAGCGTGGCCGACTGGTCTGAGGCATTTGATTTAGGCTCCAGTCTCTTCATGGGCGTGGGTTCAAATCCCACCACTGCCAAGACAGAGTTTTGGAAGGCTATTGTGCGTACGCAAAAAAAAAAAAAAACGTTCTTTGCCCTCATTCCAGAGGCTTAGCAAAGAAGGTCCGGCAGCCGACGTTCTCTCTATCATTGGGGTGGGGGAAGAGGGCAGAAAAGGGCCCACGAAGATGTACATTCCAGGGTAGCGTGGCCGAGTGGTCTAAGGCGCTGGATTTAGACTCCAGTCTCTTCGGGGGCGTGGGTTCGAATCCCATCGCTGCCAGCAGCCATTTTAACCAAGGCAGGGAGGCCCTCTAACCCGCTTGGGAGCGGGCTTGTTTTACGCAAACAGGATTAGACTGCAGCCGTTCCGCAGAGTCCGTATTAGGGAGGCCGTTTGACCTGTCGTAAAGACCCGTGGAACACAACATGACGAGGTAGCGTGGCCGAGCGGTCTAAGGCGCTGGATTAAGGCTCCAGTCTCTTCGGGGGAGTGGGTTCAAATCCCACCGCTGCCAGGGAACTCTTTTGGAAAGCTCCTGAGGCTGCGAAGCGACTGGAGAGGTGACGCTGCATGCTCATCCAAACTTAGCCGCTTTCGCATTCTTTGCCATTTAGCAAAGTCAGTGCTGGAAGCTTGTCCCAGCCTCTGCTCCATTCCAACAGAGGGACATCAATAATTTACAATCACAGGAGAGGTGCAATAAATAACAAACAAACAATTCAACGAATTTGAAAATTATATTAATGAAAAACAATGAGTAGTTTACAAGAATGGAGACAGCCAATGTCACTCATGGAAAGTTTTGGGTGAAATAACAGCTGCCTGATCATTTTGATTTTAAATGCAACACAGCTGGCTATCGTTTTCACATAAGCCCCAAAGGCCTTGATTAACGGATTCAGGTGTGCTTGATCAGAGATGGACCTCCACTCCACAGGAAGGGGGCCACCAGAAGTAGGACTGCATACCCCTGTATAAAGGATGCCTTTACGGCGGCGAATTACAAGGCATCAGCTTGTGGCGAAGCACAACCCAAATACGGCAACGATGATCCCTACACCGCTGTTCTGCTCTCCAGAGCAAATACAGACCGGTGAAACTCTCGATAAATGACCGATCAACAACAGACATCTTGTAAAAAGATGGCCGCCAATGGGGTTCGAAACTTTTTGAAACTTTCGCCTCTGACGCACATGACTCGCGTAAATTTTCGCTTCAAACTTTTGTTTTTATGCGCGTCGATTTCGCTCTTGACGGGCGAATGAACACAAAGTGGTCACGCGTATAAATAGAAGCGGCGGGCGCGAATTTAGATGTGTGTTTGCGTTTGGTGTGAACGTAGCATAAGGCGCTGGATTAAGGCTCCAGTCTCTCTGGGGGCGTGGGTTTGAATCCCACTGCTGAAAAAGACAGAGTTTCGGAAGGCTATTGTGCGTACGCAAAAAAAAAAAGAAAAACGTTCTTTGCCCACATTACAGAGGCTTTGCAAAGAAGGTCTGGCATCCGACGTTCTCTCTATCTTTGGGGTGGGGGAAGAGGGCAGAAAAGGGCCCAGGAAGGCGCACGTTCTAGGGTAGCGTGGCCGACTGGTCTGAGGCATTTGATTTAGGCTCCAGTCTCTTCATGGGCGTGGGTTCAAATCCCACCACTGCCAAGACAGAGTTTTGGAAGGCTATTGTGCGTACGCAAAAAAAAAAATTACGTTCTTTGCCCGCACTCCAGAGGCTTTGCAAAGAAGGTTCTGGAGGCCGACGTTCTCTCTATCTTTGGGGTGGGGGAAGAGGGCAGAAAAGGGCCCGCGAAGATGTACTTTCCAGGGTAGCGTGGCCGAGTGGTCTGAGGCATTTGATTTAGGCTCCAGTCTCTTCATGGGCGTGGGTTCAAATCCCACCACTGCCAAGACAGAGTTTTGGAAGGCTATTGTGCGTACGCAAAAAAAAAAAAAAAGTTCTTTGCCCTCATTCCAGAGGCTTAGCAAAGAAGGTCCGGCAGCCGACGTTCTCTCTATCATTGGGGTGGGGGAAGAGGGCAGAAAAGGGCCCACGAAGATGTACATTCCAGGGTAGCGTGGCCGAGTGGTCTAAGGCGCTGTATTTAGGCTCCAGTCTCTTGGGGGGCGTGGGTTCGAATCCCATCGCTGCCAGCAGCCATTGTAATCAAGGCAGGGAGGCCCTCTAACCCGCTTGGGAGCGGGCTTGTTTTACACAAACAGGATTAGACTGCAGCCGTTCCGCAGAGTCGGTATTAGGGAGGCCGTTTGACCTGTCGTAAAGACCCGTGGAACACAACATGACGAGGTAGCGTGGCCGAGCGGTCTAAGGCGCTGGATTAAGGCTCCAGTCTCTTCGGGGGCGTGGGTTCAAATCCCACCGCTGCCAGGGAAGTCTTTTGGAAAGCTCCTGAGGCTGTGAAGCGACTGGAGAGGTGACGCTGCATGCTCATCCAAACTTAGCCGCTTTCGCATTCTTTGCCATTTAGCAAAGTCAGTGCTGGAAGCTTGTCCCAGCCTCTGCTCCATTTCAACAGAGGGACATCAATAATTTACAATCATAGGAGAGGTGCAATAAATAACAAACAAACAATTCAACGAATTTGAAAATTATATTAATGAAAAACAATGAGTAGTTTACAAGAATGGAGACAGCCAATGTCACTCATGGAAAGTTTTGGGTGAAATAACAGCTGCCTGATCATTTTGATTTTAAATGCAACACAGCTGGCTATCGTTTTCACATAAGCCCCAAAGGCCTTGATTAACGGATTCAGGTGTGCTTGATCAGAGATGGACCTCCACTCCACAGGAAGGGGGCCACCAGAAGTAGAACTGCATACCCCTGTATAAAGGATGCCTTTACGGCGGCGAATTACAAGGCTTCAGCTTGTGGCGAAGCGCAACCCAAATACGGCAACGATGATCCCTACACCGCTGTTCTGCTCTCCAGAGCAAATACAGACCGGTGACACTCTCGATAAATGACCGATCAACAACAGACATCTTGTAAAAAGATGGCCGCCAATGGGGTTCGAAACTTTTTGAAACTTTCGCCTCTGACGCACGTGACTCGCGTAAATTTTCGCTTCAAACTTTTGTTTTTATGCGCGTCGATTTCGCTCTTGACGGGCGAATGAACACAAAGTGGTCACGCTTATAAATAGAAGCGGCGGGCGCGAATTTAGATGTGTGTTTGCGTTTGGTGTGAACGTAGCATAAGGCGCTGGATTAAGGCTCCAGTCTCTTTGGGGGCGTGGGTTTGAATCCCACTGCTGCCAAGACAGAGTTTCGGAAGGCCATTGTGCGTACGCAAAAAAAAAAAAAAAAAACGTTCTTTGCCCACATTCCAGAGGCTTTGCAAAGAAGGTCCGGCATCCGACGTTCTCTCTATCTTTGGGGTGGGGGAAGAGGGCAGAAAAGGGCCCACGAAGGCGCACGTTATAGGGTAGCGTGGCCGACTGGTCTGAGGCATTTGATTTAGGCTCCAGTCTCTTCATGGGCGTGGGTTCAAATCCCACCACTGCCAAGACAGAGTTTTGGAAGGCTATTGTGCGTACGCAAAAAAAAAAAAAAAAACGTTCTTTGCCCTCATTCCAGAGGCTTAGCAAAGAAGGTCCGGCAGCCGACGTTCTCTCTATCATTGGGGTGGGGGAAGAGGGCAGAAAAGGGCCCACGAAGATGTACATTCCAGGGTAGCGTGGCCGAGTGGTCTAAGGCGCTGGATTTAGGCTCCAGTCTCTTCGGGGGCGTGGGTTCGAATCCCATCGCTGCCAGCAGCCATTGTAATCAAGGCAGGGAGGCCCTCTAACCCGCTTGGGAGCGGGCTTGTTTTACGCAAACAGGATTAGACTGCAGCCGTTCCGCAGAGTCGGTATTAGGGAGGCCGTTTGACCTGTCGTAAAGACCCGTGGAACACAACATGATGAGGTAGCGTGGCCGAGCGGTCTAAGGCGCTGGATTAAGGCTCCAGTCTCTTCGGGGGCGTGGGTTCAAATCCCACCGCTGCCAGGGAAGTCTTTTGGAAAGCTCCTGAGGCTGCGAAGCGACTGGAGAGGTGACGCTGCATGCTCATCCAAACTTAGCCGCTTTCGCATTCTTTGCCATTTAGCAAAGTCAGTGCTGGAAGCTTGTCCCAGCCTCTGCTCCATTTCAACAGAGGGACATCAATAATTTACAATCATAGGAGAGGTGCAATAAATAACAAACAAACAATTCAACGAATTTGAAAATTATATTAATGAAAAACAATGAGTAGTTTACAAGAATGGAGACAGCCAATGTCACTCATGGAAAGTTTTGGGTGAAATAACAGCTGCCTGATCATTTTGATTTTAAATGCAACACAGCTGGCTATCGTTTTCACATAAGCCCCAAAGGCCTTGATTAACGGATTCAGGTGTGCTTGATCAGAGATGGACCTCCACTCCACAGGAAGGGGGCCACCAGAAGTAGAACTGCATACCCCTGTATAAAGGATGCCTTTACGGCGGCGAATTACAAGGCATCAGCTTGTGGCGAAGCGCAACCCAAATACGGCAACGATGATCCCTACACCGCTGTTCTGCTCTCCAGAGCAAATACAGACCGGTGACACTCTCGATAAATGACCGATCAACAACAGACATCTTGTAAAAAGATGGCCGCCAATGGGGTTCGAAACTTTTTGAAACTTTCGCCTCTGACGCACGTGACTCGCGTAAATTTTCGCTTCAAACTTTTGTTTTTATGCGCGTCGATTTCGCTCTTGACGGGCGAATGAACACAAAGTGGTCACGCTTATAAATAGAAGCGGCGGGCGCGAATTTAGATGTGTGTTTGCGTTTGGTGTGAACGTAGCATAAGGCGCTGGATTAAGGCTCCAGTCTCTTTGGGGGCGTGGGTTTGAATCCCACTGCTGCCAAGACAGAGTTTCGGAAGGCTATTGTGCGTACGCAAAAAAAAAAAAAAAAACGTTCTTTGCCCACATTCCAGAGGCTTTGCAAAGAAGGTCCGGCATCCGACGTTCTCTCTATCTTTGGGGTGGGGGAAGAGGGCAGAAAAGGGCCCACGAAGGCGCACGTTATAGGGTAGCGTGGCCGACTGGTCTGAGGCATTTGATTTAGGCTCCAGTCTCTTCATGGGCGTGGGTTCAAATCCCACCACTGCCAAGACAGAGTTTTGGAAGGCTATTGTGCGTACGCAAAAAAAAAAAAAAAAACGTTCTTTGCCCTCATTCCAGAGGCTTAGCAAAGAAGGTCCGGCAGCCGACGTTCTCTCTATCATTGGGGTGGGGGAAGAGGGCAGAAAAGGGCCCACAAAGACGTATATTCCAGGGTAGCGTGGCCGAGTGGTCTAAGGCGCTGGATTTAGGCTCCAGTCTCTTCGGGGGCGTGGGTTCGAATCCCATCGCTGCCAGCAGCCATTGTAATCAAGGCAGGGAGGCCCTCTAACCCGCTTGGGAGCGGGCTTGTTTTACGCAAACAGGATTAGACTGCAGCCGTTCCGCAGAGTCGGTATTAGGGAGGCCGTTTGACCTGTCGTAAAGACCCGTGGAACACAACATGACGAGGTAGCGTGGCCGAGCGGTCTAAGGCGCTGGATTAAGGCTCCAGTCTCTTCGGGGGCGTGGGTTCGAATCCCACCGCTGCCAGGGAAGTCTTTTGGAAAGCTCCTGAGGCTGCGAAGCGACTGGAGAGGTGACGCTGCATGCTCATCCAAACTTAGCCGCTTTCGCATTCTTTGCCATTTAGCAAAGTCAGTGCTGGAAGCTTGTCCCAGCCTCTGCTCCATTTCAACAGAGGGACATCAATAATTTACAATCATAGGAGAGGTGCAATAAATAACAAACAAACAATTCAACGAATTTGAAAATTATATTAATGAAAAACAATGAGTAGTTTACAAGAATGGAGACAGCCAATGTCACTCATGGAAAGTTTTGGGTGAAATAACAGCTGCCTGATCATTTTGATTTTAAATGCAACACAGCTGGCTATCGTTTTCACATAAGCCCCAAAGGCCTTGATTAACGGATTCAGGTGTGCTTGATCAGAGATGGACCTCCACTCCACAGGAAGGGGGCCACCAGAAGTAGAACTGCATACCCCTGTATAAAGGATGCCTTTACGGCGGCGAATTACAAGGCATCAGCTTGTGGCGAAGCGCAACCCAAATACGGCAACGATGATCCCTACACCGCTGTTCTGCTCTCCAGAGCAAATACAGACCGGTGACACTCTCGATAAATGACCGATCAACAACAGACATCTTGTAAAAAGATGGCCGCCAATGGGGTTCGAAACTTTTTGAAACTTTCGCCTCTGACGCACGTGACTCGCGTAAATTTTCGCTTCAAACTTTTGTTTTTATGCGCGTCGATTTCGCTCTTGACGGGCGAATGAACACAAAGTGGTCACGCTTATAAATAGAAGCGGCGGGCGCGAATTTAGATGTGTGTTTGCGTTTGGTGTGAACGTAGCATAAGGCGCTGGATTAAGGCTCCAGTCTCTTTGGGGGCGTGGGTTTGAATCCCACTGCTGCCAAGACAGAGTTTCGGAAGGCTATTGTGCGTACGCAAAAAAAAAAAAAAAAAAACGTTCTTTGCCCACATTCCAGAGGCTTTGCAAAGAAGGTCCGGCATCCGACGTTCTCTCTATCTTTGGGGTGGGGGAAGAGGGCAGAAAAGGGCCCACGAAGGCGCACGTTATAGGGTAGCGTGGCCGACTGGTCTGAGGCATTTGATTTAGGCTCCAGTCTCTTCATGGGCGTGGGTTCAAATCCCACCACTGCCAAGACAGAGTTTTGGAAGGCTATTGTGCGTACGCAAAAAAAAAAAAAAAAAAACGTTCTTTGCCCTCATTCCAGAGGCTTAGCAAAGAAGGTCCGGCAGCCGACGTTCTCTCTATCATTGGGGTGGGGGAAGAGGGCAGAAAAGGGCCCACGAAGATGTACATTCCAGGGTAGCGTGGCCGAGTGGTCTAAGGCGCTGGATTTAGGCTCCAGTCTCTTCGGGGGCGTGGGTTCGAATCCCATCGCTGCCAGCAGCCATTGTAACCAAGGCAGGGAGGCCCTCTAACCCGCTTGGGAGCGGGCTTGTTTTACGCAAACAGGATTAGACTGCAGCCGTTCCGCAGAGTCGGTATTAGGGAGGCCGTTTGACCTGTCGTAAAGACCCGTGGAACACAACATGACGAGGTAGCGTGGCCGAGCAGTCTAAGGCGCTGGATTAAGGCTCCAGTCTCTTCGGGGGCGTGGGTTCAAATCCCACCGCTGCCAGGGAAGTCTTTTGGAAAGCTCCTGAGGCTGCGAAGCGACTGGAGAGGTGACGCTGCATGCTCATCCAAACTTAGCCGCTTTCGCATTCTTTGCCATTTAGCAAAGTCAGTGCTGGAAGCTTGTCCCAGCCTCTGCTCCATTCCAACAGAGGGACATCAATAATTTACAATCATAGGAGAGGTGCAATAAATAACAAACAAACAATTCAACGAATTTGAAAATTATATTAATGAAAAACAATGAGTAGTTTATGTTGAATATGTGTTGTTATAATATCCAAAGTTCTTTAAAACTGTAGAAACTTGGTGGTGTGTCTGATTAAAACACTGAAAGATACCAGTCCTTTGCTCTCTTTTATTCCACTGAAGTGAAGAATCATAAATCTTTAACAATTAACATGACACGTAGTTCACATGGAGCAGGACTACCATGATGGACATGATGACAGGATGCACAGGATACACAACAGGATGGTTTTAAGTCACTACAAACAATATAAAAAGAGAATCAAACTCATACAAACAACTCATCAATAAACATCAATATTGTACTCAATTCAAACAAGGATTGAATATCCAAACAATTCAAATAAACAAATTCAAACTATACAATGAGCAAACAAACTTACTTAACACATCCTAAGGAAAGGACTCAAAGGACATGGTTGGGTGCCCATTCAAACACCCACACCTCACCAAGGCAGAAAAGGGACAAAGGAAGGAAGTGAGGTCTATTTATAGAACTCAACCAGGGGGATTATGGGTAATGTAGTGCACCAGATATGGGTTCACCCTAATCGTAGTTTACTAGGAATTGTGGGTAATGTAGTACAAATAAAAGTAAGGGAAAAATAAGAAAAAAAAACACAACAACAAATGAGTCAAATTCACAACAGCCGCCCCCAAATACAGTCATGTATTTGCTATTCATCAATTTGAGGTAACAGAATCAATTTAGCAACCGGACGTACGCAAGTTTTCCCATTAATAGAAATCTCGGCTACTCTGACCCGTCTATCCTGACTAGGTAAAAGACGCACTACCCTACCAATGGGCCATGATGCTCTTGGAAGCTGGGAATCAATAACTAACACAACAGCAGAATCATTTAGATTAGGATTTTCTCTATTCCATTTTTGACGGAGCTGCTGATCTGGTAAATAATGACGAATAAAGGCCGTCCAAAACTGGTCAACAAGGACCTGGCTATGGCGCCAAGATCTGCGGCCAAGGAGCTCAGTGTTGGCATAAATAACCTGGGGTAGAGAAGAATCCCGCCGCCCCATTAGGAGGAGATTTGGGGTGATGGGATCAAGATCTGCAATATTGGAGGAGGCGTAACCAAGTGGCTTCGAATTTAACACTCCTTCAACTTCTGTCAGAACTGTCCGTAGGATTTCTTCTGATACTCTTTGGCTGCCAAGTACCACACGTAGAGCTGTTTTAACGGAACGAACCTCTCGTTCCCATGAGCCTCCGAAATGAGGTGCTTGGGGTGGATTAAATTTGAATTTGATCTGCTGATTTTCCAATTTAACTTGTAACTCAGTGGTAAGGTTCTGGAAAGCTTCTTTCAATTCTCTCGCAGCTCCACGGAAATTACTTCCTTGGTCACAAAGAATCTCATATGGCTGACCTCTCCTGGATATAAAACGGCGCAGGGCCATTAGAAAGCTGTCCACGTCTAAACTGGTTAACAAATCGAGATGCAGACATCGAGTAGTCTGGCACTTAAACAGAATGCCCCATCTCTTTTCTGTTCTACGACCAGTCTTGACATGGAAAGGGCCAAAACAGTCCATCCCGGTTGACCAAAAAGGAGGTTTGAACAACCGGAGCTTAGAGAGTGGAAGATCTGACATTTTAGGGATTGATGGCTTTGCTTTCCACTTTCTACATTCCAAGCAAGCCAACTGATGTTTTTTTATCGCTTGTCTTCCTCTAATTATCCAATAATTACGTCGAAGTTCTGAGAAAACTCTCTCTGGACCAGGATGGAAAAGTTTCTCGTCACAGTCTTTGATGATTAAACTAGATAGTGGATGTTTAGAGTCAAGAATGACTGGATGAACCATTCCAGGTTCCATATCCTCTACTTGTCTGAGCCTGCCACCCACTACAATAAGTCCCGTTTCTTCTCTGAATTCAGGGGAAAGTGTAAGGAGACGACTTTGAGATTCAATGGACATTCCTCTCTTTAGAGACTGGTACTCAGAAGGGAAACTTTGTTGCTGGGCTTGTCTTAAAAGAAGGGTTTGAACAACTGAGGGTTCACAAGAATCAGGACTATGTTGTCGCATTAACTCAGTTGTGGCAGACTTTAACTCTGACCATGACTGGAAACAGGAAGGGTCTGGAAGTACAAAATCATCTAATAGTGTTAATCCACAAAAAAGTGGTTTTCGGAGCTCAGGGTCAGGATTAGCAGATCGGGACACTAGATTTTGAGGCCACTGATGTGAAGGAAATTTTAAAAATGATGGACCTTGTCGCCATCTATGATCAGGTTTGGCCAGCTCAACAAGCGTTTTGCCTCTAGTGATGTCATCTGCTGGATTCTGTGCAGAAGGAATATATCTCCAAAAAGAGAGATCAGTGAGTTCCAAGATTTCGGTAACTCGATTGGCTACGAAAACTTTGTAACGGCAGGAAGAGGAATGCAGCCAAGACAAAACAGTTGTTGAATCTGACCATAAGACTGTATTTGTCAAGGAAAGAGTCAGTTCCTTTTGCAAAAGTTTTGAAAGCTGTGCACCTGTTAAAGCAGCGCAAAGTTCGAGGCGAGGGATGGAAATTTGCCTTTTTGGGGCAACTCGAGATCTTGCCATGATGAAGGAAGTATGTACCATGCCCTTGTCAGTTTCCATACGCAGATAGGCTACTGACCCATATGCGTTCTCCGAAGCGTCGCAAAAAATATGCAACTCTCTAGACAGAATTTGCTCGGGAGGTAAATTTAAGTAACAGCGGGGAAGCTGCATCAATGGCAAGTCAGGTAGCTCAGTTTCCCAAGCCTTCCAGGCCTGTTGGATAGGACTTGGCACAAGGGGGTCGTCCCAACCCCGTGACTTCATCCAGCATTGCTGTACAATGACCTTAGCTCGCGTTGTAAAGGGGGTAATATAACCCAAGGGGTCATATTGACTAGCGAGAACTTTATAGATATTGCGCATTGTTGTTACATTGTACTCCACAGTTCGAGATCGATACCCCAATGAATCGGAGGGACAGTGCCAACTCAGACCCAAAGCTCCTTCCTTTGGATCCAAATGATCTTGACTGATCCAAAGTTCAGCACTCTCAGACCTGGCTTCAGGAGGAAGATGTCTCACAACATCAGGCTGGTTACTTGCCCACTGTCTAATTTCAAATCCCCCACTCATCAGTAAGGAACGTGTGCGGTCAAGGTGCTTCTTTGCGACTTGTGCATGTGGGAAACTCTCCAAACAGTTATCTACATAGAACGATTGAAGTACAGAATTCACTACATCTTCATATCCTTCTTGGTGGTCACATACATGCCTCTGTAAGGCATAGGTTGCGCAACATGGACTACATACTGTGCCGAATGGCAAAACTTGCCATTCGTAGATATCAGGTGAGTTTGATCTCTGCATGTTGCGCCACAAGAAACGTAAGAGGGGACGATCTTCTGGTAGTAGCCTAATTTGGTGAAACATAGATTTTATGTCTCCACTAATGGCTACGGGATACTGGCGGAATCGAAGTAATACACCAAGCAAGGAGGGGCCTAATTGTGGACCAGGCAGAAGTTGGTTGTTCAGTGACGTACCTTTACATTGATAGGAACAATTGAAAACTATTCGTGGTTTCCCATTATGCTCTACAAGATGATGAGGGATATACCATGATTCTTTCGATGAGTCATGAGGAAGTTCTACCTTGGAAATATAACCAGACTTCTCCAACTTGGCAATTTCTTGATCATAGACAGCAGCAGATTCAGGATTTCTTTGTAGGCGGCGCTCAATACTTCTGAGGGAGGACATAACTGAATTTGGTGAGGCTCGTAACTGAACAGCAGAAGCAGCATGCAACAAAGGAGTGGCATATCTTTGCACACCATCAATGTCCACTCTTTTGGTCTTAGAGGCTAACAAATCCAAAGCTTCTTGGTCCTGCTTGGATCTAGTAATGACCTTTTCATTCCTGAACGGAAGGATATCCAGTTGCCATAGTTTCTCTACATCATGACGAAGATCCTCAAGTGGATTGAGGCTGGTGAAAAGACATTGCATCTCATTAGTGTTGGGAATTGGAGTTGGGCCTTGCAGTACCCAACCCAACTGGGTCTGGATTGCAGCTGGAGATTTAGGAGGTCCGAAATACACCTGGTCAATTGGATTTATCAGGTGTGGATAGTCTGCCCCAATAAGGATAAGTGGTTGAACTTTAGAGAATTCTGGAAGTGGTAAATCTTGAAGATGTCTGAAACGTCTCTTTAAAGTCTCAACAGGATATGTCTGTTCTGCCAATCCCAATCTGGCAGCAGAAAAGGCATTGGAAATGGTATACTTCCTTTCTGGTTTGGCAGTTGAGGATATTTCAAAGGTTACAGAGGAGCCTTCAAGTGCAATAGTATCTTGGCGTACAGTCCTAACAATTAGGGACTCTGCTTTCCCCTTGAGGCCTAAATAATCAGACGCTTGAGATAGCAACATGGTACGTTCTGATCCATCATCAAGGATGGCATACGTTTGGAGGAATCGACCTTCATGATGGAGAAGTACTTCAACAACTTTCAGGAGCACCTTTCCGGAACCTCCAAGTCGACTAAGATAGAACGTACCATTATCCTGATCACGACTATTAACTCCATGAAGGATACCAAGATGTCGGCCATTGCACTCTGGACAGGGTTTTTTCAAGTCACAGTCAACAGCTAGATGGTTGAGCCCACATCTCCAACATTTTTTGTTTTCTCTAATCCAATCACCCTTTTTGTTGTCTTCTAGAGATCTAAAGGAAGGACACAGGCCAATGAAATGCTGTCTACTGGAACAATATGCACATGAATACTTGGAACACTGCTCTGGATTTCTCGGGTTCTGGGGTTGCTTATTACTGGATCTTGATGCAACATAATTACCATTAGCTCCATACAAGACTGTCCGAGTGTTCGAGTGAGTCTTTGCTTGAGGTTTATTTAGGAATGGTTTTGGGAAGTCACTAACTTGATCAGCCATTGCTTGACATTCAGCTTCTTCTTGGAGCCAGACAGAAAAGTTAACCAAGTTGTAATTTTGACCATTTACGCTAGCACGAGCATAACGGGCAAAGTTGGTCACATATTCTGTAGGCAATTTACTAAGCAGTTGTTGTACATGAGAGGCACAGGTTAGTTCCGATTTAGCTTGATCTTGGCCCAAAGATTGGAGCATGCCAACCAAAGCTCGAACCTTCAGTGCGAAACTACTAAACGCTCTGCTGTCACCTGGTCTCACCTTAGGAAGAGCTAGAATGGCTTTGATTTCTCTCAAAACTAGCTGATGGGGTTGCCCATATTTCTGTTGAAGTGCAAAAAGAGCCATACTGTATGGTCTAGGATCATTAGCATAAGCTAGAGCTAAATTGCGAGCAAGAGGAAATTTTAAATGATCCAACAAGATATGGTATTTGTAATGTTCTGACTCATAAGGTGACAACAGGTTTGTCAGAGCTAACTGCAACATTGCAAATTCTTGAGGATCATCATTCACCAGAAAAGGAAAGGAAGGTCCCTGCACACGAGAAATAGGATAGGAAATGGCTTGTTGTGAAGCATATGGCTGGGAGTATGGATGAGAATGAAAATATGGAATTCCAGATGCCTGGGTAGTGGAAACAATCGGTTGGACAAATGGAGGATGTTGTTGTACAACAAGATTCCCTGAGTAACCTACAGAATGTGGCTGCATATAGTAACCTACATTAGCTGAGGATACATGAGGAGTCGGTTGAGGCTGAGAGGGTAACTGTTCTGGTCTGATCTGTGAAGGCAACTGAGTATTAACCAAAGAGGAGAAGGAATTACTTGGTAAATAACCGCCTGCCTGTGTTAAACCAGCTGGTTGTACAAACACTTGCGGTGCTTGGATTTGAGGGGAATTAACAGGGTCAGCAACTACTGGAACTACAGGAGATTGGGTCATAATACCTGCTTGTAGTTGTAATGTGTCAGATGTATGTATATGTTGAGGTGGACTACGTAACAATGAAGAAGGTGGAAGGGGCAGAGAACTAGGCCTACACAATGGAAGTGGTGATGGAGCAGCCGATGAATTACCTTGCTTACATGTAGATTTCTGTTCAGCTTTCTTAATACATGCACACAATTCTTGAACAATAGGTGGTTTATCAACAGCATTATCATCATCAGAAGCATTGTCATCATCATCAAACGACTCAGATAAATCAGAATGTTTGGAAGAAACTACTAACCGTGACATTCTAGACATAATCTCTCCAAGCATACTCTTAAGTCCAAGTATTTCTTGTTTAACATCCATATCGAGCAAGTCAGGCTGATACTGTTCATCTTGAGCAGATGAGCAAGTGGCAGGTCCCAAAGAACATGAATTTTCATTGTCTGTTTGTTGACTGTCACCTACAACTAATGTTGGTGAGGAAGGAGGTGGAGGATAAGCATGTTCTCGTACCATACAGTCTGGAAAACGGGCAGGAGGTCTTCTCATTCTTACACTACGCCGGGCTGCAGGTCTTGTATAATTCATCCCACCAAATTTCTACTTCCGGCTCGAAGGACCATATGTTGAATATGTGTTGTTATAATATCCAAAGTTCTTTAAAACTGTAGAAACTTGGTGGTGTGTCTGATTAAAACACTGAAAGATACCAGTCCTTTGCTCTCTTTTATTCCACTGAAGTGAAGAATCATAAATCTTTAACAATTAACATGACACGTAGTTCACATGGAGCAGGACTACCATGATGGACATGATGACAGGATGCACAGGATACACAACAGGATGGTTTTAAGTCACTACAAACAATATAAAAAGAGAATCAAACTCATACAAACAACTCATCAATAAACATCAATATTGTACTCAATTCAAACAAGGATTGAATATCCAAACAATTCAAATAAACAAATTCAAACTATACAATGAGCAAACAAACTTACTTAACACATCCTAAGGAAAGGACTCAAAGGACATGGTTGGGTGCCCATTCAAACACCCACACCTCACCAAGGCAGAAAAGGGACAAAGGAAGGAAGTGAGGTCTATTTATAGACCTCAACCAGGGGGATTATGGGTAATGTAGTGCACCAGATATGGGTTCACCCTAATCGTAGTTTACTAGGAATTGTGGGTAATGTAGTACAAATAAAAGTAAGGGAAAAATAAGAAAAAAAAACACAACAACAAATGAGTCAAATTCACAACAGTTTACAAGAATGGAGACAGCCAATGTCACTCATGGAAAGTTTTGGGTGAAATAACAGCTGCCTGATCATTTTGATTTTAAATGCAACACAGCTGGCTATCGTTTTCACATAAGCCCCAAAGGCCTTGATTAACGGATTCAGGTGTGCTTGATCAGAGATGGACCTCCACTCCACAGGAAGGGGGCCACCAGAAGTAGGACTGCATACCCCTGTATAAAGGATGCCTTTACGGCGGCGAATTACAAGGCATCAGCTTGTGGCGAAGCGCAACCCAAATACGGCAACGATGATCCCTACACCGCTGTTCTGCTCTCCAGAGCAAATACAGACCGGTGACACTCTCGATAAATGACCGATCAACAACAGACATCTTCTAAAAAGATGGCCGCCAACGGGGTTCGAAACTTTTTGAAACTTTCGCCTCTGACGCACGTGACTCGCGTAAATTTTCGCTTCAAACTTTTGTTTTTATGCGCGTCGATTTCGCTCTTGACAGGCGAATGAACACAAAGTGGTCACGCGTATAAATAGGAGCGGTGGGCGCGAATTTAGATGTGTGTTTGCGTTTGGTGTGAACGTAGCATAAGGCGCTGGATTAAGGCTCCAGTCTCTTTGGGTTTGAATCCCACTGCTGCCAAGACAGAATTTTGGAAGGCTATTGTGCATACGCAAGAAAAAAAATTACGTTCTTTGCCCGCACTCCAGAGGCTTTGCAAAGAAGGTTCTGGAGGCCGACGTTCTCTCTATCATTGGGGTGGGGGAAGAGGGCAGAAAAGGGCCCGCGAAGATGTACATTCCAGGGTAGCGTGGCCGACTGGTCTGAGGCATTTGATTTAGGCTCCAGTCTCTTCATGGGCGTGGGTTCAAATCCCACCACTGCCAAGACAGAGTTTTGGAAGGCTATTGTGCGTACGCAAAAAAAAAAAAAAAAAACGTTCTTTGCCCTCATTCCAGAGGCTTAGCAAAGAAGGTCCGGCAGCCGACGTTCTCTCTATCATTGGGGTGGGGGAAGAGGGCAGAAAAGGGCCCACGAAGATGTACATTCCAGGGTAGCGTGGCCGAGTGGTCTAAGGCGCTGGATTTAGGCTCCAGTCTCTTCGGGGGCGTGGGTTCGAATCCCATCGCTGCCAGCAGCCATTGTAATCAAGGCAGGGAGGCCCTCTAACCCGCTTGGGAGCGGGCTTGTTTTACGCAAACAGGATTAGACTGCAGCCGTTCCGCAGAGTCGGTATTAGGGAGGCCGTTTGACCTGTCGTAAAGACCCGTGGAACACAACATGACGAGGTAGCGTGGCCGAGCGGTCTAAGGCGCTGGATTAAGGCTCCAGTCTCTTCGGGGGCGTGGGTTCAAATCCCACCGCTGCCAGGGAAGTCTTTTGGAAAGCTCCTGAGGCTGCGAAGCGACTGGAGAGGTGACGCTGCATGCTCATCCAAACTTAGGCGCTTTCGCATTCTTTGCCATTTAGCAAAGTCAGTGCTGGAAGCTTGTCCCAGCCTCTGCTCCATTCCAACAGAGGGACATCAATAATTTACAATCATAGGAGAGGTGCAATAAATAACAAACAAACAATTCAACGAATTTGAAAATTATATTAATGAAAAACAATGAGTAGTTTACAAGAATGGAGACAGCCAATGTCACTCATGGAAAGTTTTGGGTGAAATAACAGCTGCCTGATCATTTTGATTTTAAATGCAACACAGCTGGCTATCGTTTTCACATAAGCCCCAAAGGCCTTGATTAACGGATTCAGGTGTGCTTGATCAGAGATGGACCTCCACTCCACAGGAAGGGGGCCACCAGAAGTAGGACTGCATACCCCTGTATAAAGGATGCCTTTACGGCGGCGAATTACAAGGCATCAGCTTGTGGCGAAGCACAACCCAAATACGGCAACGATGATCCCTACACCGCTGTTCTGCTCTCCAGAGCAAATACAGACCGGTGAAACTCTCGATAAATGACCGATCAACAACAGACATCTTGTAAAAAGATGGCCGCCAATGGGGTTCGAAACTTTTTGAAACTTTCGCCTCTGACGCACATGACTCGCGTAAATTTTCGCTTCAAACTTTTGTTTTTATGCGCGTCGATTTCGCTCTTGACGGGCGAATGAACACAAAGTGGTCACGCGTATAAATAGAAGCGGCGGGCGCGAATTTAGATGTGTGTTTGCGTTTGGTGTGAACGTAGCATAAGGCGCTGGATTAAGGCTCCAGTCTCTCTGGGGGCGTGGGTTTGAATCCCACTGCTGAAAAAGACAGAGTTTCGGAAGGCTATTGTGCGTACGCAAAAAAAAAAGAAAAACGTTCTTTGCCCACATTCCAGAGGCTTTGCAAAGAAGGTCTGGCATCCGACGTTCTCTCTATCTTTGGGGTGGGGGAAGAGGGCAGAAAAGGGCCCAGGAAGGCGCACGTTCTAGGGTAGCGTGGCCGACTGGTCTGAGGCATTTGATTTAGGCTCCAGTCTCTTCATGGGCGTGGGTTCAAATCCCACCACTGCCAAGACAGAGTTTTGGAAGGCTATTGTGCGTACGCAAAAAAAAAAAAAAACGTTCTTTGCCCTCATTCCAGAGGCTTAGCAAAGAAGGTCCGGCAGCCGACGTTCTCTCTATCATTGGGGTGGGGGAAGAGGGCAGAAAAGGGCCCACGAAGATGTACATTCCAGGGTAGCGTGGCCGAGTGGTCTAAGGCGCTGGATTTAGGCTCCAGTCTCTTCGGGGGCGTGGGTTCGAATCCCATCGCTGCCAGCAGCCATTGTAATCAAGGCAGGGAGGCCCTCTAACCCGCTTGGGAGCAGGCTTGTTTTACGCAAACAGGATTAGACTGCAGCCGTTCTGCAGAGTCGGTATTAGGGAGGCCGTTTGACCTGTCGTAAAGACCCGTGGAACACAACATGACGAGGTAGCGTGGCCGAGCGGTCTAAGGCGCTGGATTAAGGCTCCAGTCTCTTCGGGGGCGTGGGTTCAAATCCCACCGCTGCCAGGGAAGTCTTTTGGAAAGCTCCTGAGGCTGCGAAGCGACTGGAGAGGTGACGCTGCATGCTCATCCAAACTTAGCCGCTTTCGCATTCTTTGCCATTTAGCAAAGTCAGTGCTGGAAGCTTGTCCCAGCCTCTGCTCCATTTCAACAGAGGGACATCAATAATTTACAATCATAGGAGAGGTACAATAAATAACAAACAAACAATTCAACGAATTTGAAAATTATATTAATGAAAAACAATGAGTAGTTTACAAGAATGGAGACAGCCAATGTCACTCATGGAAAGTTTTGGGTGAAATAACAGCTGCCTGATCATTTTGATTTTAAATGCAACACAGCTGGCTATCGTTTTCACATGAGCCCCAAAGGCCTTGATTAACGGATTCAGGTGTGCTTGATCAGAGATGGACCTCCACTCCACAGGAAGGGGGCCACCAGAAGTAGAACTGCATACCCCTGTATAAAGGATGCCTTTACGGCGGCGAATTACAAGGCATCAGCTTGTGGCGAAGCGCAACCCAAATACGGCAACGATGATCCCTACACCGCTGTTCTGCTCTCCAGAGCAAATACAGACCGGTGACACTCTCGATAAATGACCGATCAACAACAGACATCTTGTAAAAAGATGGCCGCCAATGGGGTTCGAAACTTTTTGAAACTTTCGCCTCTGACGCACGTGACTCGCGTAAATTTTCGCTTCAAACTTTTGTTTTTATGCGCGTCGATTTCGCTCTTGACGGGCGAATGAACACAAAGTGGTCACGCTTATAAATAGAAGCGGCGGGCGCGAATTTAGATGTGTGTTTGCGTTTGGTGTGAACGTAGCATAAGGCGCTGGATTAAGGCTCCAGTCTCTTTGGGGGCGTGGGTTTGAATCCCACTGCTGCCAAGACAGAGTTTCGGAAGGCTATTGTGCGTACGCAAAAAAAAAAAAAAAAAACGTTCTTTGCCCACATTCCAGAGGCTTTGCAAAGAAGGTCCGGCATCCGACGTTCTCTCTATCTTTGGGGTGGGGGAAGAGGGCAGAAAAGGGCCCACGAAGGCGCACGTTATAGGGTAGCGTGGCCGACTGGTCTGAGGCATTTGATTTAGGCTCCAGTCTCTTCATGGGCGTGGGTTCAAATCCCACCACTGCCAAGACAGAGTTTTGGAAGGCTATTGTGCGTACGCAAAAAAAAAAAAAAAAAACGTTCTTTGCCCTCATTCCAGAGGCTTAGCAAAGAAGGTCCGGCAGCCGACGTTCTCTCTATCATTGGGGTGGGGGAAGAGGGCAGAAAAGGGCCCACGAAGATGTACATTCCAGGGTAGCGTGGCCGAGTGGTCTAAGTCGCTGGATTTAGGCTCCAGTCTCTTCGGGGGCGTGGGTTCGAATCCCATCGCTGCCAGCAGCCATTGTAATCAAAGCAGGGAGGCCCTCTAACCCGCTTGGGAGCGGGCTTGTTTTACGCAAACAGGATTAGACTGCAGCCGTTCCGCAGAGTCCGTATTAGGGAGGCCGTTTGACCTGTCGTAAAGACCCGTGGAACACAACATGACGAGGTAGCGTGGCCGAGCGGTCTAAGGCGCTGGATTAAGGCTCCAGTCTCTTCGGGGGAGTGGGTTCAAATCCCACCGCTGCCAGGGAAGTCTTTTGGAAAGCTCCTGAGGCTGCGAAGCGACTGGAGAGGTGACGCTGCATGCTCATCCAAACTTAGGCGCTTTCGCATTCTTTGCCATTTAGCAAAGTCAGTGCTGGAAGCTTGTCCCAGCCTCTGCTCCATTCCAACAGAGGGACATCAATAATTTACAATCATAGGAGAGGTGCAATAAATAACAAACAAACAATTCAACGAATTTGAAAATTATATTAATGAAAAACAATGAGTAGTTTACAAGAATGGAGACAGCCAATGTCACTCATGGAAAGTTTTGGGTGAAATAACAGCTGCCTGATCATTTTGATTTTAAATGCAACACAGCTGGCTATCGTTTTCACATAAGCCCCAAAGGCCTTGATTAACGGATTCAGGTGTGCTTGATCAGAGATGGACCTCCACTCCACAGGAAGGGGGCCACCAGAAGTAGGACTGCATACCCCTGTATAAAGGATGCCTTTACGGCGGCGAATTACAAGGCATCAGCTTGTGGCGAAGCACAACCCAAATACGGCAACGATGATCCCTACACCGCTGTTCTGCTCTCCAGAGCAAATACAGACCGGTGAAACTCTCGATAAATGACCGATCAACAACAGACATCTTGTAAAAAGATGGCCGCCAATGGGGTTCGAAACTTTTTGAAACTTTCGCCTCTGACGCACATGACTCGCGTAAATTTTCGCTTCAAACTTTTGTTTTTATGCGCGTCGATTTCGCTCTTGACGGGCGAATGAACACAAAGTGGTCACGCGTATAAATAGAAGCGGCGGGCGCGAATTTAGATGTGTGTTTGCGTTTGGTGTGAACGTAGCATAAGGCGCTGGATTAAGGCTCCAGTCTCTCTGGGGGCGTGGGTTTGAATCCCACTGCTGAAAAAGACAGAGTTTCGGAAGGCTATTGTGCGTACGCAAAAAAAAAAGAAAAACGTTCTTTGCCCACATTCCAGAGGCTTTGCAAAGAAGGTCTGGCATCCGACGTTCTCTCTATCTTTGGGGTGGGGGAAGAGGGCAGAAAAGGGCCCAGGAAGGCGCACGTTCTAGGGTAGCGTGGCCGACTGGTCTGAGGCATTTGATTTAGGCTCCAGTCTCTTCATGGGCGTGGGTTCAAATCCCACCACTGCCAAGACAGAGTTTTGGAAGGCTATTGTGCGTACGCAAAAAAAAAAAAAACGTTCTTTGCCCTCATTCCAGAGGCTTAGCAAAGAAGGTCCGGCAGCCGACGTTCTCTCTATCATTGGGGTGGGGGAAGAGGGCAGAAAAGGGCCCACGAAGATGTACATTCCAGGGTAGCGTGGCCGAGTGGTCTAAGGCGCTGGATTTAGGCTCCAGTCTCTTCGGGGGCGTGGGTTCGAATCCCATCGCTGCCAGCAGCCATTTTAACCAAGGCAGGGAGGCCCTCTAACCCGCTTGGGAGCGGGCTTGTTTTACGCAAACAGGATTAGACTGCAGCCGTTCCGCAGAGTCCGTATTAGGGAGGCCGTTTGACCTGTCGTAAAGACCCGTGGAACACAACATGACGAGGTAGCGTGGCCGAGCGGTCTAAGGCGCTGGATTAAGGCTCCAGTCTCTTCGGGGGAGTGGGTTCAAATCCCACCGCTGCCAGGGAACTCTTTTGGAAAGCTCCTGAGGCTGCGAAGCGACTGGAGAGGTGACGCTGCATGCTCATCCAAACTTAGCCGCTTTCGCATTCTTTGCCATTTAGCAAAGTCAGTGCTGGAAGCTTGTCCCAGCCTCTGCTCCATTCCAACAGAGGGACATCAATAAATTACAATCACAGGAGAGGTGCAATAAATAACAAACAAACAATTCAACGAATTTGAAAATTATATTAATGAAAAACAATGAGTAGTTTACAAGAATGGAGACAGCCAATGTCACTCATGGAAAGTTTTGGGTGAAATAACAGCTGCCTGATCATTTTGATTTTAAATGCAACACAGCTGGCTATCGTTTTCACATAAGCCCCAAAGGCCTTGATTAACGGATTCAGGTGTGCTTGATCAGAGATGGACCTCCACTCCACAGGAAGGGGGCCACCAGAAGTAGGACTGCATACCCCTGTATAAAGGATGCCTTTACGGCGGCGAATTACAAGGCATCAGCTTGTGGCGAAGCGCAACCCAAATACGGCAACGATGATCCCTACACCGCTGTTCTGCTCTCCAGAGCAAATACAGACCGGTGACACTCTCGATAAATGACCGATCAACAACAGACATCTTGTAAAAAGATGGCCGCCAATGGGGTTCGAAACTTTTTGAAACTTTCGCCTCTGACGCACGTGACTCGCGTAAATTTTCGCTTCAAACTTTTGTTTTTATGCGCGTCGATTTCGCTCTTGACGGGCAAATTAACACAAAGTGGTCACGCTTATAAATAGAAGCGGCGGGCGCGAATTTAGATGTGTGTTTGCGTTTGGTGTGAACGTAGCATAAGGCGCTGGATTAAGGCTCCAGTCTCTTTGGGGGCGTGGGTTTGAATCCCACTGCTGCCAAGACAGAGTTTCGGAAGGCTATTGTGCGTACGCAAAAAAAAAAAAAAAAACGTTCTTTGCCCACATTCCAGAGGCTTTGCAAAGAAGGTCCGGCATCCGACGTTCTCTCTATCTTTGGGGTGGGGGAAGAGGGCAGAAAAGGGCCCACGAAGGCGCACGTTATAGGGTAGCGTGGCCGACTGGTCTGAGGCATTTGATTTAGGCTCCAGTCTCTTCATGGGCGTGGGTTCAAATCCCACCACTGCCAAGACAGAGTTTTGGAAGGCTATTGTGCGTACGCAAAAAAAAAAAAAAAAACGTTCTTTGCCCTCATTCCAGAGGCTTAGCAAAGAAGGTCCGGCAGCCGACGTTCTCTCTATCATTGGGGTGGGGGAAGAGGGCAGAAAAGGGCCCACGAAGATGTACATTCCAGGGTAGCGTGGCCGAGTGGTCTAAGTCGCTGGATTTAGGCTCCAGTCTCTTCGGGGGCGTGGGTTCGAATCCCATCGCTGCCAGCAGCCATTGTAATCAAAGCAGGGAGGCCCTCTAACCCGCTTGGGAGCGGGCTTGTTTTACGCAAACAGGATTAGACTGCAGCCGTTCCGCAGAGTCCGTATTAGGGAGGCCGTTTGACCTGTCGTAAAGACCCGTGGAACACAACATGACGAGGTAGCGTGGCCGAGCGGTCTAAGGCGCTGGATTAAGGCTCCAGTCTCTTCGGGGGAGTGGGTTCAAATCCCACCGCTGCCAGGGAAGTCTTTTGGAAAGCTCCTGAGGCTGCGAAGCGACTGGAGAGGTGACGCTGCATGCTCATCCAAACTTAGGCGCTTTCGCATTCTTTGCCATTTAGCAAAGTCAGTGCTGGAAGCTTGTCCCAGCCTCTGCTCCATTCCAACAGAGGGACATCAATAATTTACAATCATAGGAGAGGTGCAATAAATAACAAACAAACAATTCAACGAATTTGAAAATTATATTAATGAAAAACAATGAGTAGTTTACAAGAATGGAGACAGCCAATGTCACTCATGGAAAGTTTTGGGTGAAATAACAGCTGCCTGATCATTTTGATTTTAAATGCAACACAGCTGGCTATCGTTTTCACATAAGCCCCAAAGGCCTTGATTAACGGATTCAGGTGTGCTTGATCAGAGATGGACCTCCACTCCACAGGAAGGGGGCCACCAGAAGTAGGACTGCATACCCCTGTATAAAGGATGCCTTTACGGCGGCGAATTACAAGGCATCAGCTTGTGGCGAAGCACAACCCAAATACGGCAACGATGATCCCTACACCGCTGTTCTGCTCTCCAGAGCAAATACAGACCGGTGAAACTCTCGATAAATGACCGATCAACAACAGACATCTTGTAAAAAGATGGCCGCCAATGGGGTTCGAAACTTTTTGAAACTTTCGCCTCTGACGCACATGACTCGCGTAAATTTTCGCTTCAAACTTTTGTTTTTATGCGCGTCGATTTCGCTCTTGACGGGCGAATGAACACAAAGTGGTCACGCGTATAAATAGAAGCGGCGGGCGCGAATTTAGATGTGTGTTTGCGTTTGGTGTGAACGTAGCATAAGGCGCTGGATTAAGGCTCCAGTCTCTCTGGGGGCGTGGGTTTGAATCCCACTGCTGAAAAAGACAGAGTTTCGGAAGGCTATTGTGCGTACGCAAAAAAAAAAGAAAAACGTTCTTTGCCCACATTCCAGAGGCTTTGCAAAGAAGGTCTGGCATCCGACGTTCTCTCTATCTTTGGGGTGGGGGAAGAGGGCAGAAAAGGGCCCAGGAAGGCGCACGTTCTAGGGTAGCGTGGCCGACTGGTCTGAGGCATTTGATTTAGGCTCCAGTCTCTTCATGGGCGTGGGTTCAAATCCCACCACTGCCAAGACAGAGTTTTGGAAGGCTATTGTGCGTACGCAAAAAAAAAAAAAACGTTCTTTGCCCTCATTCCAGAGGCTTAGCAAAGAAGGTCCGGCAGCCGACGTTCTCTCTATCATTGGGGTGGGGGAAGAGGGCAGAAAAGGGCCCACGAAGATGTACATTCCAGGGTAGCGTGGCCGAGTGGTCTAAGGCGCTGGATTTAGGCTCCAGTCTCTTCGGGGGCGTGGGTTCGAATCCCATCGCTGCCAGCAGCCATTTTAACCAAGGCAGGGAGGCCCTCTAACCCGCTTGGGAGCGGGCTTGTTTTACGCAAACAGGATTAGACTGCAGCCGTTCCGCAGAGTCCGTATTAGGGAGGCCGTTTGACCTGTCGTAAAGACCCGTGGAACACAACATGACGAGGTAGCGTGGCCGAGCGGTCTAAGGCGCTGGATTAAGGCTCCAGTCTCTTCGGGGGAGTGGGTTCAAATCCCACCGCTGCCAGGGAACTCTTTTGGAAAGCTCCTGAGGCTGCGAAGCGACTGGAGAGGTGACGCTGCATGCTCATCCAAACTTAGCCGCTTTCGCATTCTTTGCCATTTAGCAAAGTCAGTGCTGGAAGCTTGTCCCAGCCTCTGCTCCATTCCAACAGAGGGACATCAATAAATTACAATCACAGGAGAGGTGCAATAAATAACAAACAAACAATTCAACGAATTTGAAAATTATATTAATGAAAAACAATGAGTAGTTTACAAGAATGGAGACAGCCAATGTCACTCATGGAAAGTTTTGGGTGAAATAACAGCTGCCTGATCATTTTGATTTTAAATGCAACACAGCTGGCTATCGTTTTCACATAAGCCCCAAAGGCCTTGATTAACGGATTCAGGTGTGCTTGATCAGAGATGGACCTCCACTCCACAGGAAGGGGGCCACCAGAAGTAGGACTGCATACCCCTGTATAAAGGATGCCTTTACGGCGGCGAATTACAAGGCATCAGCTTGTGGCGAAGCGCAACCCAAATACGGCAACGATGATCCCTACACCGCTGTTCTGCTCTCCAGAGCAAATACAGACCGGTGACACTCTCGATAAATGACCGATCAACAACAGACATCTTGTAAAAAGATGGCCGCCAATGGGGTTCGAAACTTTTTGAAACTTTCGCCTCTGACGCACGTGACTCGCGTAAATTTTCGCTTCAAACTTTTGTTTTTATGCGCGTCGATTTCGCTCTTGACGGGCAAATTAACACAAAGTGGTCACGCTTATAAATAGAAGCGGCGGGCGCGAATTTAGATGTGTGTTTGCGTTTGGTGTGAACGTAGCATAAGGCGCTGGATTAAGGCTCCAGTCTCTTTGGGGGCGTGGGTTTGAATCCCACTGCTGCCAAGACAGAGTTTCGGAAGGCTATTGTGCGTACGCAAAAAAAAAAAAAAAAAACGTTCTTTGCCCACATTCCAGAGGCTTTGCAAAGAAGGTCCGGCATCCGACGTTCTCTCTATCTTTGGGGTGGGGGAAGAGGGCAGAAAAGGGCCCACGAAGGCGCACGTTATAGGGTAGCGTGGCCGACTGGTCTGAGGCATTTGATTTAGGCTCCAGTCTCTTCATGGGCGTGGGTTCAAATCCCACCACTGCCAAGACAGAGTTTTGGAAGGCTATTGTGCGTACGCAAAAAAAAAAAAAAAAAACGTTCTTTGCCCTCATTCCAGAGGCTTAGCAAAGAAGGTCCGGCAGCCGACGTTCTCTCTATCATTGGGGTGGGGGAAGAGGGCAGAAAAGGGCCCACGAAGATGTACATTCCAGGGTAGCGTGGCCGAGTGGTCTAAGGCTCCAGTCTCTTCGGGGGCGTGGGTTCGAATCCCATCGCTGCCAGCAGCCATTGTAACCAAGGCAGGGAGGCCCTCTAACCCGCTTGGGAGCGGGCTTGTTTTACGCAAACAGGATTAGACTGCAGCCGTTCCGCAGAGTCGGTATTAGGGAGGCCGTTTGACCTGTCGTAAAGACCCGTGGAACACAACATGACGAGGTAGCGTGGCCGAGCAGTCTAAGGCGCTGGATTAAGGCTCCAGTCTCTTCGGGGGCGTGGGTTCAAATCCCACCGCTGCCAGGGAAGTCTTTTGGAAAGCTCCTGAGGCTGCGAAGCGACTGGAGAGGTGACGCTGCATGCTCATCCAAACTTAGCCGCTTTCGCATTCTTTGCCATTTAGCAAAGTCAGTGCTGGAAGCTTGTCCCAGCCTCTGCTCCATTCCAACAGAGGGACATCAATAATTTACAATCATAGGAGAGGTGCAATAAATAACAAACAAACAATTCAACGAATTTGAAAATTATATTAATGAAAAACAATGAGTAGTTTATGTTGAATATGTGTTGTTATAATATCCAAAGTTCTTTAAAACTGTAGAAACTTGGTGGTGTGTCTGATTAAAACACTGAAAGATACCAGTCCTTTGCTCTCTTTTATTCCACTGAAGTGAAGAATCATAAATCTTTAACAATTAACATGACACGTAGTTCACATGGAGCAGGACTACCATGATGGACATGATGACAGGATGCACAGGATACACAACAGGATGGTTTTAAGTCACTACAAACAATATAAAAAGAGAATCAAACTCATACAAACAACTCATCAATAAACATCAATATTGTACTCAATTCAAACAAGGATTGAATATCCAAACAATTCAAATAAACAAATTCAAACTATACAATGAGCAAACAAACTTACTTAACACATCCTAAGGAAAGGACTCAAAGGACATGGTTGGGTGCCCATTCAAACACCCACACCTCACCAAGGCAGAAAAGGGACAAAGGAAGGAAGTGAGGTCTATTTATAGAACTCAACCAGGGGGATTATGGGTAATGTAGTGCACCAGATATGGGTTCACCCTAATCGTAGTTTACTAGGAATTGTGGGTAATGTAGTACAAATAAAAGTAAGGGAAAAATAAGAAAAAAAAACACAACAACAAATGAGTCAAATTCACAACAGCCGCCCCCAAATACAGTCATGTATTTGCTATTCATCAATTTGAGGTAACAGAATCAATTTAGCAACCGGACGTACGCAAGTTTTCCCATTAATAGAAATCTCGGCTACTCTGACCCGTCTATCCTGACTAGGTAAAAGACGCACTACCCTACCAATGGGCCATGATGCTCTTGGAAGCTGGGAATCAATAACTAACACAACAGCAGAATCATTTAGATTAGGATTTTCTCTATTCCATTTTTGACGGAGCTGCTGATCTGGTAAATAATGACGAATAAAGGCCGTCCAAAACTGGTCAACAAGGACCTGGCTATGGCGCCAAGATCTGCGGCCAAGGAGCTCAGTGTTGGCATAAATAACCTGGGGTAGAGAAGAATCCCGCCGCCCCATTAGGAGGAGATTTGGGGTGATGGGATCAAGATCTGCAATATTGGAGGAGGCGTAACCAAGTGGCTTCGAATTTAACACTCCTTCAACTTCTGTCAGAACTGTCCGTAGGATTTCTTCTGATACTCTTTGGCTGCCAAGTACCACACGTAGAGCTGTTTTAACGGAACGAACCTCTCGTTCCCATGAGCCTCCGAAATGAGGTGCTTGGGGTGGATTAAATTTGAATTTGATCTGCTGATTTTCCAATTTAACTTGTAACTCAGTGGTAAGGTTCTGGAAAGCTTCTTTCAATTCTCTCGCAGCTCCACGGAAATTACTTCCTTGGTCACAAAGAATCTCATATGGCTGACCTCTCCTGGATATAAAACGGCGCAGGGCCATTAGAAAGCTGTCCACGTCTAAACTGGTTAACAAATCGAGATGCAGACATCGAGTAGTCTGGCACTTAAACAGAATGCCCCATCTCTTTTCTGTTCTACGACCAGTCTTGACATGGAAAGGGCCAAAACAGTCCATCCCGGTTGACCAAAAAGGAGGTTTGAACAACCGGAGCTTAGAGAGTGGAAGATCTGACATTTTAGGGATTGATGGCTTTGCTTTCCACTTTCTACATTCCAAGCAAGCCAACTGATGTTTTTTTATCGCTTGTCTTCCTCTAATTATCCAATAATTACGTCGAAGTTCTGAGAAAACTCTCTCTGGACCAGGATGGAAAAGTTTCTCGTCACAGTCTTTGATGATTAAACTAGATAGTGGATGTTTAGAGTCAAGAATGACTGGATGAACCATTCCAGGTTCCATATCCTCTACTTGTCTGAGCCTGCCACCCACTACAATAAGTCCCGTTTCTTCTCTGAATTCAGGGGAAAGTGTAAGGAGACGACTTTGAGATTCAATGGACATTCCTCTCTTTAGAGACTGGTACTCAGAAGGGAAACTTTGTTGCTGGGCTTGTCTTAAAAGAAGGGTTTGAACAACTGAGGGTTCACAAGAATCAGGACTATGTTGTCGCATTAACTCAGTTGTGGCAGACTTTAACTCTGACCATGACTGGAAACAGGAAGGGTCTGGAAGTACAAAATCATCTAATAGTGTTAATCCACAAAAAAGTGGTTTTCGGAGCTCAGGGTCAGGATTAGCAGATCGGGACACTAGATTTTGAGGCCACTGATGTGAAGGAAATTTTAAAAATGATGGACCTTGTCGCCATCTATGATCAGGTTTGGCCAGCTCAACAAGCGTTTTGCCTCTAGTGATGTCATCTGCTGGATTCTGTGCAGAAGGAATATATCTCCAAAAAGAGAGATCAGTGAGTTCCAAGATTTCGGTAACTCGATTGGCTACGAAAACTTTGTAACGGCAGGAAGAGGAATGCAGCCAAGACAAAACAGTTGTTGAATCTGACCATAAGACTGTATTTGTCAAGGAAAGAGTCAGTTCCTTTTGCAAAAGTTTTGAAAGCTGTGCACCTGTTAAAGCAGCGCAAAGTTCGAGGCGAGGGATGGAAATTTGCCTTTTTGGGGCAACTCGAGATCTTGCCATGATGAAGGAAGTATGTACCATGCCCTTGTCAGTTTCCATACGCAGATAGGCTACTGACCCATATGCGTTCTCCGAAGCGTCGCAAAAAATATGCAACTCTCTAGACAGAATTTGCTCGGGAGGTAAATTTAAGTAACAGCGGGGAAGCTGCATCAATGGCAAGTCAGGTAGCTCAGTTTCCCAAGCCTTCCAGGCCTGTTGGATAGGACTTGGCACAAGGGGGTCGTCCCAACCCCGTGACTTCATCCAGCATTGCTGTACAATGACCTTAGCTCGCGTTGTAAAGGGGGTAATATAACCCAAGGGGTCATATTGACTAGCGAGAACTTTATAGATATTGCGCATTGTTGTTACATTGTACTCCACAGTTCGAGATCGATACCCCAATGAATCGGAGGGACAGTGCCAACTCAGACCCAAAGCTCCTTCCTTTGGATCCAAATGATCTTGACTGATCCAAAGTTCAGCACTCTCAGACCTGGCTTCAGGAGGAAGATGTCTCACAACATCAGGCTGGTTACTTGCCCACTGTCTAATTTCAAATCCCCCACTCATCAGTAAGGAACGTGTGCGGTCAAGGTGCTTCTTTGCGACTTGTGCATGTGGGAAACTCTCCAAACAGTTATCTACATAGAACGATTGAAGTACAGAATTCACTACATCTTCATATCCTTCTTGGTGGTCACATACATGCCTCTGTAAGGCATAGGTTGCGCAACATGGACTACATACTGTGCCGAATGGCAAAACTTGCCATTCGTAGATATCAGGTGAGTTTGATCTCTGCATGTTGCGCCACAAGAAACGTAAGAGGGGACGATCTTCTGGTAGTAGCCTAATTTGGTGAAACATAGATTTTATGTCTCCACTAATGGCTACGGGATACTGGCGGAATCGAAGTAATACACCAAGCAAGGAGGGGCCTAATTGTGGACCAGGCAGAAGTTGGTTGTTCAGTGACGTACCTTTACATTGATAGGAACAATTGAAAACTATTCGTGGTTTCCCATTATGCTCTACAAGATGATGAGGGATATACCATGATTCTTTCGATGAGTCATGAGGAAGTTCTACCTTGGAAATATAACCAGACTTCTCCAACTTGGCAATTTCTTGATCATAGACAGCAGCAGATTCAGGATTTCTTTGTAGGCGGCGCTCAATACTTCTGAGGGAGGACATAACTGAATTTGGTGAGGCTCGTAACTGAACAGCAGAAGCAGCATGCAACAAAGGAGTGGCATATCTTTGCACACCATCAATGTCCACTCTTTTGGTCTTAGAGGCTAACAAATCCAAAGCTTCTTGGTCCTGCTTGGATCTAGTAATGACCTTTTCATTCCTGAACGGAAGGATATCCAGTTGCCATAGTTTCTCTACATCATGACGAAGATCCTCAAGTGGATTGAGGCTGGTGAAAAGACATTGCATCTCATTAGTGTTGGGAATTGGAGTTGGGCCTTGCAGTACCCAACCCAACTGGGTCTGGATTGCAGCTGGAGATTTAGGAGGTCCGAAATACACCTGGTCAATTGGATTTATCAGGTGTGGATAGTCTGCCCCAATAAGGATAAGTGGTTGAACTTTAGAGAATTCTGGAAGTGGTAAATCTTGAAGATGTCTGAAACGTCTCTTTAAAGTCTCAACAGGATATGTCTGTTCTGCCAATCCCAATCTGGCAGCAGAAAAGGCATTGGAAATGGTATACTTCCTTTCTGGTTTGGCAGTTGAGGATATTTCAAAGGTTACAGAGGAGCCTTCAAGTGCAATAGTATCTTGGCGTACAGTCCTAACAATTAGGGACTCTGCTTTCCCCTTGAGGCCTAAATAATCAGACGCTTGAGATAGCAACATGGTACGTTCTGATCCATCATCAAGGATGGCATACGTTTGGAGGAATCGACCTTCATGATGGAGAAGTACTTCAACAACTTTCAGGAGCACCTTTCCGGAACCTCCAAGTCGACTAAGATAGAACGTACCATTATCCTGATCACGACTATTAACTCCATGAAGGATACCAAGATGTCGGCCATTGCACTCTGGACAGGGTTTTTTCAAGTCACAGTCAACAGCTAGATGGTTGAGCCCACATCTCCAACATTTTTTGTTTTCTCTAATCCAATCACCCTTTTTGTTGTCTTCTAGAGATCTAAAGGAAGGACACAGGCCAATGAAATGCTGTCTACTGGAACAATATGCACATGAATACTTGGAACACTGCTCTGGATTTCTCGGGTTCTGGGGTTGCTTATTACTGGATCTTGATGCAACATAATTACCATTAGCTCCATACAAGACTGTCCGAGTGTTCGAGTGAGTCTTTGCTTGAGGTTTATTTAGGAATGGTTTTGGGAAGTCACTAACTTGATCAGCCATTGCTTGACATTCAGCTTCTTCTTGGAGCCAGACAGAAAAGTTAACCAAGTTGTAATTTTGACCATTTACGCTAGCACGAGCATAACGGGCAAAGTTGGTCACATATTCTGTAGGCAATTTACTAAGCAGTTGTTGTACATGAGAGGCACAGGTTAGTTCCGATTTAGCTTGATCTTGGCCCAAAGATTGGAGCATGCCAACCAAAGCTCGAACCTTCAGTGCGAAACTACTAAACGCTCTGCTGTCACCTGGTCTCACCTTAGGAAGAGCTAGAATGGCTTTGATTTCTCTCAAAACTAGCTGATGGGGTTGCCCATATTTCTGTTGAAGTGCAAAAAGAGCCATACTGTATGGTCTAGGATCATTAGCATAAGCTAGAGCTAAATTGCGAGCAAGAGGAAATTTTAAATGATCCAACAAGATATGGTATTTGTAATGTTCTGACTCATAAGGTGACAACAGGTTTGTCAGAGCTAACTGCAACATTGCAAATTCTTGAGGATCATCATTCACCAGAAAAGGAAAGGAAGGTCCCTGCACACGAGAAATAGGATAGGAAATGGCTTGTTGTGAAGCATATGGCTGGGAGTATGGATGAGAATGAAAATATGGAATTCCAGATGCCTGGGTAGTGGAAACAATCGGTTGGACAAATGGAGGATGTTGTTGTACAACAAGATTCCCTGAGTAACCTACAGAATGTGGCTGCATATAGTAACCTACATTAGCTGAGGATACATGAGGAGTCGGTTGAGGCTGAGAGGGTAACTGTTCTGGTCTGATCTGTGAAGGCAACTGAGTATTAACCAAAGAGGAGAAGGAATTACTTGGTAAATAACCGCCTGCCTGTGTTAAACCAGCTGGTTGTACAAACACTTGCGGTGCTTGGATTTGAGGGGAATTAACAGGGTCAGCAACTACTGGAACTACAGGAGATTGGGTCATAATACCTGCTTGTAGTTGTAATGTGTCAGATGTATGTATATGTTGAGGTGGACTACGTAACAATGAAGAAGGTGGAAGGGGCAGAGAACTAGGCCTACACAATGGAAGTGGTGATGGAGCAGCCGATGAATTACCTTGCTTACATGTAGATTTCTGTTCAGCTTTCTTAATACATGCACACAATTCTTGAACAATAGGTGGTTTATCAACAGCATTATCATCATCAGAAGCATTGTCATCATCATCAAACGACTCAGATAAATCAGAATGTTTGGAAGAAACTACTAACCGTGACATTCTAGACATAATCTCTCCAAGCATACTCTTAAGTCCAAGTATTTCTTGTTTAACATCCATATCGAGCAAGTCAGGCTGATACTGTTCATCTTGAGCAGATGAGCAAGTGGCAGGTCCCAAAGAACATGAATTTTCATTGTCTGTTTGTTGACTGTCACCTACAACTAATGTTGGTGAGGAAGGAGGTGGAGGATAAGCATGTTCTCGTACCATACAGTCTGGAAAACGGGCAGGAGGTCTTCTCATTCTTACACTACGCCGGGCTGCAGGTCTTGTATAATTCATCCCACCAAATTTCTACTTCCGGCTCGAAGGACCATATGTTGAATATGTGTTGTTATAATATCCAAAGTTCTTTAAAACTGTAGAAACTTGGTGGTGTGTCTGATTAAAACACTGAAAGATACCAGTCCTTTGCTCTCTTTTATTCCACTGAAGTGAAGAATCATAAATCTTTAACAATTAACATGACACGTAGTTCACATGGAGCAGGACTACCATGATGGACATGATGACAGGATGCACAGGATACACAACAGGATGGTTTTAAGTCACTACAAACAATATAAAAAGAGAATCAAACTCATACAAACAACTCATCAATAAACATCAATATTGTACTCAATTCAAACAAGGATTGAATATCCAAACAATTCAAATAAACAAATTCAAACTATACAATGAGCAAACAAACTTACTTAACACATCCTAAGGAAAGGACTCAAAGGACATGGTTGGGTGCCCATTCAAACACCCACACCTCACCAAGGCAGAAAAGGGACAAAGGAAGGAAGTGAGGTCTATTTATAGACCTCAACCAGGGGGATTATGGGTAATGTAGTGCACCAGATATGGGTTCACCCTAATCGTAGTTTACTAGGAATTGTGGGTAATGTAGTACAAATAAAAGTAAGGGAAAAATAAGAAAAAAAAACACAACAACAAATGAGTCAAATTCACAACAGTTTACAAGAATGGAGACAGCCAATGTCACTCATGGAAAGTTTTGGGTGAAATAACAGCTGCCTGATCATTTTGATTTTAAATGCAACACAGCTGGCTATCGTTTTCACATAAGCCCCAAAGGCCTTGATTAACGGATTCAGGTGTGCTTGATCAGAGATGGACCTCCACTCCACAGGAAGGGGGCCACCAGAAGTAGGACTGCATACCCCTGTATAAAGGATGCCTTTACGGCGGCGAATTACAAGGCATCAGCTTGTGGCGAAGCGCAACCCAAATACGGCAACGATGATCCCTACACCGCTGTTCTGCTCTCCAGAGCAAATACAGACCGGTGACACTCTCGATAAATGACCGATCAACAACAGACATCTTCTAAAAAGATGGCCGCCAACGGGGTTCGAAACTTTTTGAAACTTTCGCCTCTGACGCACGTGACTCGCGTAAATTTTCGCTTCAAACTTTTGTTTTTATGCGCGTCGATTTCGCTCTTGACAGGCGAATGAACACAAAGTGGTCACGCGTATAAATAGGAGCGGTGGGCGCGAATTTAGATGTGTGTTTGCGTTTGGTGTGAACGTAGCATAAGGCGCTGGATTAAGGCTCCAGTCTCTTTGGGTTTGAATCCCACTGCTGCCAAGACAGAATTTTGGAAGGCTATTGTGCATACGCAAGAAAAAAAATTACGTTCTTTGCCCGCACTCCAGAGGCTTTGCAAAGAAGGTTCTGGAGGCCGACGTTCTCTCTATCATTGGGGTGGGGGAAGAGGGCAGAAAAGGGCCCGCGAAGATGTACATTCCAGGGTAGCGTGGCCGAGTGGTCTGAGGCATTTGATTTAGGCTCCAGTCTCTTCATGGGTGTGGGTTCAAATCCCACCACTGCCAAGACAGAGTTTTGGAAGGCTATTGTGCGTACGCAAAAAAAAAAAAAAAAAACGTTCTTTGCCCTCATTCCAGAGGCTTAGCAAAGAAGGTCCGGCAGCCGACGTTCTCTCTATCATTGGGGTGGGGGAAGAGGGAAGAAAAGGGCCCACGAAGATGTACATTCCAGGGTAGCGTGGCCGAGTGGTCTAAGGCGATGTATTTAGGCTCCAGTCTCTTGGGGGGTGTGGGTTCGAATCCCATCGCTGCCAGCAGCCATTGTAATCAAGGCAGGGAGGCCCTCTAACCCGCTTGGGAGCGGGCTTGTTTTACGCAAACAGGATTAGACTGCAGCCGTTCCGCAGAGTCGGTATTAGGGAGGCCGTTTGACCTGTCGTAAAGACCCGTGGAACACAACATGACGAGGTAGCGTGGCCGGGCGGTCTAAGGCGCTGGATTAAGGCTCCAGTCTCTTCGGGGGCGTGGGTTCAAATCCCACCGCTGCCAGGGAAGTCTTTTGGAAAGCTCCTGAGGCTGCGAAGCGACTGGAGAGGTGACGCTGCATGCTCATCCAAACTTAGCCGCTTTCGCATTCTTTGCCATTTAGCAAAGTCAGTGCTGGAAGCTTGTCCCAGCCTCTGCTCCATTTCAACAGAGGGACATCAATAATTTACAATCATAGGAGAGGTGCAATAAATAACAAACAAACAATTCAACGAATTTGAAAATTATATTAATGAAAAACAATGAGTAGTTTACAAGAATGGAGACAGCCAATGTCACTCATGGAAAGTTTTGGGTGAAATAACAGCTGCCTGATCATTTTGATTTTAAATGCAACACAGCTGGCTATCGTTTTCACATAAGCCCCAAAGGCCTTGATTAACGGATTCAGGTGTGCTTGATCAGAGATGGACCTCCACTCCACAGGAAGGGGGCCACCAGAAGTAGAACTGCATACCCCTGTATCAAGGATGCCTTTACGGCGGCGAATTACAAGGCATCAGCTTGTGGCGAAGCGCAACCCAAATACGGCAACGATGATCCCTACACCGCTGTTCTGCTCTCCAGAGCAAATACAGACCGGTGACACTCTCGATAAATGACCGATCAACAACAGACATCTTGTAAAAAGATGGCCGCCAATGGGGTTCGAAACTTTTTGAAACTTTCGCCTCTGACGCACGTGACTCGCGTAAATTTTCGCTTCAAACTTTTGTTTTTATGCGCGTCGATTTCGCTCTTGACGGGCGAATGAACACAAAGTGGTCACGCTTATAAATAGAAGCGGCGGGCGCGAATTTAGATGTGTGTTTGCGTTTGGTGTGAACGTAGCATAAGGCGCTGGATTAAGGCTCCAGTCTCTTTGGGGGCGTGGGTTTGAATCCCACTGCTGCCAAGACAGAGTTTCGGAAGGCTATTGTGCGTACGCAAAAAAAAAAAAAAAAAACGTTCTTTGCCCACATTCCAGAGGCTTTGCAAAGAAGGTCCGGCATCCGACGTTCTCTCTATCTTTGGGGTGGGGGAAGAGGGCAGAAAAGGGCCCACGAAGGCGCACGTTATAGGGTAGCGTGGCCGACTGGTCTGAGGCATTTGATTTAGGCTCCAGTCTCTTCATGGGCGTGGGTTCAAATCCCACCACTGCCAAGACAGAGTTTTGGAAGGCTATTGTGCGTACGCAAAAAAAAAAAAAAAAACGTTCTTTGCCCTCATTCCAGAGGCTTAGCAAAGAAGGTCCGGCAGCCGACGTTCTCTCTATCATTGGGGTGGGGGAAGAGGGCAGAAAAGGGCCCACGAAGATGTACATTCCAGGGTAGCGTGGCCGAGTGGTCTAAGGCGCTGGATTTAGGCTCCAGTCTCTTCGGGGGCGTGGGTTCGAATCCCATCGCTGCCAGCAGCCATTGTAATCAAGGCAGGGAGGCCCTCTAACCCGCTTGGGAGCGGGCTTGTTTTACGCAAACAGGATTAGACTGCAGCCGTTCCGCAGAGTCGGTATTAGGGAGGCCGTTTGACCTGTCGTAAAGACCCGTGGAACACAACATGACGAGGTAGCGTGGCCGAGCGGTCTAAGGCGCTGGATTAAGGCTCCAGTCTCTTCGGGGGCGTGGGTTCAAATCCCACCGCTGCCAGGGAAGTCTTTTGGAAAGCTCCTGAGGCTGCGAAGCGACTGGAGAGGTGACGCTGCATGCTCATCCAAACTTAGGCGCTTTCGCATTCTTTGCCATTTAGCAAAGTCAGTGCTGGAAGCTTGTCCCAGCCTCTGCTCCATTCCAACAGAGGGACATCAATAATTTACAATCATAGGAGAGGTGCAATAAATAACAAACAAACAATTCAACGAATTTGAAAATTATATTAATGAAAAACAATGAGTAGTTTACAAGAATGGAGACAGCCAATGTCACTCATGGAAAGTTTTGGGTGAAATAACAGCTGCCTGATCATTTTGATTTTAAATGCAACACAGCTGGCTATCGTTTTCACATAAGCCCCAAAGGCCTTGATTAACGGATTCAGGTGTGCTTGATCAGAGATGGACCTCCACTCCACAGGAAGGGGGCCACCAGAAGTAGGACTGCATACCCCTGTATAAAGGATGCCTTTACGGCGGCGAATTACAAGGCATCAGCTTGTGGCGAAGCACAACCCAAATACGGCAACGATGATCCCTACACCGCTGTTCTGCTCTCCAGAGCAAATACAGACCGGTGAAACTCTCGATAAATGACCGATCAACAACAGACATCTTGTAAAAAGATGGCCGCCAATGGGGTTCGAAACTTTTTGAAACTTTCGCCTCTGACGCACATGACTCGCGTAAATTTTCGCTTCAAACTTTTGTTTTTATGCGCGTCGATTTCGCTCTTGACGGGCGAATGAACACAAAGTGGTCACGCGTATAAATAGAAGCGGCGGGCGCGAATTTAGATGTGTGTTTGCGTTTGGTGTGAACGTAGCATAAGGCGCTGGATTAAGGCTCCAGTCTCTCTGGGGGCGTGGGTTTGAATCCCACTGCTGAAAAAGACAGAGTTTCGGAAGGCTATTGTGCGTACGCAAAAAAAAAAGAAAAACGTTCTTTGCCCACATTCCAGAGGCTTTGCAAAGAAGGTCTGGCATCCGACGTTCTCTCTATCTTTGGGGTGGGGGAAGAGGGCAGAAAAGGGCCCAGGAAGGCGCACGTTCTAGGGTAGCGTGGCCGACTGGTCTGAGGCATTTGATTTAGGCTCCAGTCTCTTCATGGGCGTGGGTTCAAATCCCACCACTGCCAAGACAGAGTTTTGGAAGGCTATTGTGCGTACGCAAAAAAAAAAAAAACGTTCTTTGCCCTCATTCCAGAGGCTTAGCAAAGAAGGTCCGGCAGCCGACGTTCTCTCTATCATTGGGGTGGGGGAAGAGGGCAGAAAAGGGCCCACGAAGATGTACATTCCAGGGTAGCGTGGCCGAGTGGTCTAAGGCGCTGGATTTAGGCTCCAGTCTCTTCGGGGGCGTGGGTTCGAATCCCATCGCTGCCAGCAGCCATTGTAATCAAGGCAGGGAGGCCCTCTAACCCGCTTGGGAGCAGGCTTGTTTTACGCAAACAGGATTAGACTGCAGCCGTTCCGCAGAGTCGGTATTAGGGAGGCCGTTTGACCTGTCGTAAAGACCCGTGGAACACAACATGACGAGGTAGCGTGGCCGAGCGGTCTAAGGCGCTGGATTAAGGCTCCAGTCTCTTCGGGGGCGTGGGTTCAAATCCCACCGCTGCCAGGGAAGTCTTTTGGAAAGCTCCTGAGGCTGCGAAGCGACTGGAGAGGTGACGCTGCATGCTCATCCAAACTTAGCCGCTTTCGCATTCTTTGCCATTTAGCAAAGTCAGTGCTGGAAGCTTGTCCCAGCCTCTGCTCCATTTCAACAGAGGGACATCAATAATTTACAATCATAGGAGAGGTACAATAAATAACAAACAAACAATTCAACGAATTTGAAAATTATATTAATGAAAAACAATGAGTAGTTTACAAGAATGGAGACAGCCAATGTCACTCATGGAAAGTTTTGGGTGAAATAACAGCTGCCTGATCATTTTGATTTTAAATGCAACACAGCTGGCTATCGTTTTCACATGAGCCCCAAAGGCCTTGATTAACGGATTCAGGTGTGCTTGATCAGAGATGGACCTCCACTCCACAGGAAGGGGGCCACCAGAAGTAGAACTGCATACCCCTGTATAAAGGATGCCTTTACGGCGGCGAATTACAAGGCATCAGCTTGTGGCGAAGCGCAACCCAAATACGGCAACGATGATCCCTACACCGCTGTTCTGCTCTCCAGAGCAAATACAGACCGGTGACACTCTCGATAAATGACCGATCAACAACAGACATCTTGTAAAAAGATGGCCGCCAATGGGGTTCGAAACTTTTTGAAACTTTCGCCTCTGACGCACGTGACTCGCGTAAATTTTCGCTTCAAACTTTTGTTTTTATGCGCGTCGATTTCGCTCTTGACGGGCGAATGAACACAAAGTGGTCACGCTTATAAATAGAAGCGGCGGGCGCGAATTTAGATGTGTGTTTGCGTTTGGTGTGAACGTAGCATAAGGCGCTGGATTAAGGCTCCAGTCTCTTTGGGGGCGTGGGTTTGAATCCCACTGCTGCCAAGACAGAGTTTCGGAAGGCTATTGTGCGTACGCAAAAAAAAAAAAAAAAAACGTTCTTTGCCCACATTCCAGAGGCTTTGCAAAGAAGGTCCGGCATCCGACGTTCTCTCTATCTTTGGGGTGGGGGAAGAGGGCAGAAAAGGGCCCACGAAGGCGCACGTTATAGGGTAGCGTGGCCGACTGGTCTGAGGCATTTGATTTAGGCTCCAGTCTCTTCATGGGCGTGGGTTCAAATCCCACCACTGCCAAGACAGAGTTTTGGAAGGCTATTGTGCGTACGCAAAAAAAAAAAAAAAAACGTTCTTTGCCCTCATTCCAGAGGCTTAGCAAAGAAGGTCCGGCAGCCGACGTTCTCTCTATCATTGGGGTGGGGGAAGAGGGCAGAAAAGGGCCCACGAAGATGTACATTCCAGGGTAGCGTGGCCGAGTGGTCTAAGTCGCTGGATTTAGGCTCCAGTCTCTTCGGGGGCGTGGGTTCGAATCCCATCGCTGCCAGCAGCCATTGTAATCAAAGCAGGGAGGCCCTCTAACCCGCTTGGGAGCGGGCTTGTTTTACGCAAACAGGATTAGACTGCAGCCGTTCCGCAGAGTCCGTATTAGGGAGGCCGTTTGACCTGTCGTAAAGACCCGTGGAACACAACATGACGAGGTAGCGTGGCCGAGCGGTCTAAGGCGCTGGATTAAGGCTCCAGTCTCTTCGGGGGAGTGGGTTCAAATCCCACCGCTGCCAGGGAAGTCTTTTGGAAAGCTCCTGAGGCTGCGAAGCGACTGGAGAGGTGACGCTGCATGCTCATCCAAACTTAGGCGCTTTCGCATTCTTTGCCATTTAGCAAAGTCAGTGCTGGAAGCTTGTCCCAGCCTCTGCTCCATTCCAACAGAGGGACATCAATAATTTACAATCATAGGAGAGGTGCAATAAATAACAAACAAACAATTCAACGAATTTGAAAATTATATTAATGAAAAACAATGAGTAGTTTACAAGAATGGAGACAGCCAATGTCACTCATGGAAAGTTTTGGGTGAAATAACAGCTGCCTGATCATTTTGATTTTAAATGCAACACAGCTGGCTATCGTTTTCACATAAGCCCCAAAGGCCTTGATTAACGGATTCAGGTGTGCTTGATCAGAGATGGACCTCCACTCCACAGGAAGGGGGCCACCAGAAGTAGGACTGCATACCCCTGTATAAAGGATGCCTTTACGGCGGCGAATTACAAGGCATCAGCTTGTGGCGAAGCACAACCCAAATACGGCAACGATGATCCCTACACCGCTGTTCTGCTCTCCAGAGCAAATACAGACCGGTGAAACTCTCGATAAATGACCGATCAACAACAGACATCTTGTAAAAAGATGGCCGCCAATGGGGTTCGAAACTTTTTGAAACTTTCGCCTCTGACGCACATGACTCGCGTAAATTTTCGCTTCAAACTTTTGTTTTTATGCGCGTCGATTTCGCTCTTGACGGGCGAATGAACACAAAGTGGTCACGCGTATAAATAGAAGCGGCGGGCGCGAATTTAGATGTGTGTTTGCGTTTGGTGTGAACGTAGCATAAGGCGCTGGATTAAGGCTCCAGTCTCTCTGGGGGCGTGGGTTTGAATCCCACTGCTGAAAAAGACAGAGTTTCGGAAGGCTATTGTGCGTACGCAAAAAAAAAAGAAAAACGTTCTTTGCCCACATTCCAGAGGCTTTGCAAAGAAGGTCTGGCATCCGACGTTCTCTCTATCTTTGGGGTGGGGGAAGAGGGCAGAAAAGGGCCCAGGAAGGCGCACGTTCTAGGGTAGCGTGGCCGACTGGTCTGAGGCATTTGATTTAGGCTCCAGTCTCTTCATGGGCGTGGGTTCAAATCCCACCACTGCCAAGACAGAGTTTTGGAAGGCTATTGTGCGTACGCAAAAAAAAAAAAAACGTTCTTTGCCCTCATTCCAGAGGCTTAGCAAAGAAGGTCCGGCAGCCGACGTTCTCTCTATCATTGGGGTGGGGGAAGAGGGCAGAAAAGGGCCCACGAAGATGTACATTCCAGGGTAGCGTGGCCGAGTGGTCTAAGGCGCTGGATTTAGGCTCCAGTCTCTTCGGGGGCGTGGGTTCGAATCCCATCGCTGCCAGCAGCCATTTTAACCAAGGCAGGGAGGCCCTCTAACCCGCTTGGGAGCGGGCTTGTTTTACGCAAACAGGATTAGACTGCAGCCGTTCCGCAGAGTCCGTATTAGGGAGGCCGTTTGACCTGTCGTAAAGACCCGTGGAACACAACATGACGAGGTAGCGTGGCCGAGCGGTCTAAGGCGCTGGATTAAGGCTCCAGTCTCTTCGGGGGAGTGGGTTCAAATCCCACCGCTGCCAGGGAACTCTTTTGGAAAGCTCCTGAGGCTGCGAAGCGACTGGAGAGGTGACGCTGCATGCTCATCCAAACTTAGCCGCTTTCGCATTCTTTGCCATTTAGCAAAGTCAGTGCTGGAAGCTTGTCCCAGCCTCTGCTCCATTCCAACAGAGGGACATCAATAAATTACAATCACAGGAGAGGTGCAATAAATAACAAACAAACAATTCAACGAATTTGAAAATTATATTAATGAAAAACAATGAGTAGTTTACAAGAATGGAGACAGCCAATGTCACTCATGGAAAGTTTTGGGTGAAATAACAGCTGCCTGATCATTTTGATTTTAAATGCAACACAGCTGGCTATCGTTTTCACATAAGCCCCAAAGGCCTTGATTAACGGATTCAGGTGTGCTTGATCAGAGATGGACCTCCACTCCACAGGAAGGGGGCCACCAGAAGTAGGACTGCATACCCCTGTATAAAGGATGCCTTTACGGCGGCGAATTACAAGGCATCAGCTTGTGGCGAAGCGCAACCCAAATACGGCAACGATGATCCCTACACCGCTGTTCTGCTCTCCAGAGCAAATACAGACCGGTGACACTCTCGATAAATGACCGATCAACAACAGACATCTTGTAAAAAGATGGCCGCCAATGGGGTTCGAAACTTTTTGAAACTTTCGCCTCTGACGCACATGACTCGCGTAAATTTTCGCTTCAAACTTTTGTTTTTATGCGCGTCGATTTCGCTCTTGACGGGCGAATGAACACAAAGTGGTCACGCGTATAAATAGAAGCGGCGGGCGCGAATTTAGATGTGTGTTTGCGTTTGGTGTGAACGTAGCATAAGGCGCTGGATTAAGGCTCCAGTCTCTCTGGGGGCGTGGGTTTGAATCCCACTGCTGAAAAAGACAGAGTTTCGGAAGGCTATTGTGCGTACGCAAAAAAAAAAGAAAAACGTTCTTTGCCCACATTCCAGAGGCTTTGCAAAGAAGGTCTGGCATCCGACGTTCTCTCTATCTTTGGGGTGGGGGAAGAGGGCAGAAAAGGGCCCAGGAAGGCGCACCTTCTAGGGTAGCGTGGCCGACTGGTCTGAGGCATTTGATTTAGGCTCCAGTCTCTTCATGGGCGTGGGTTCAAATCCCACCACTGCCAAGACAGAGTTTTGGAAGGCTATTGTGCGTACGCAAAAAAAAAAAAACGTTCTTTGCCCTCATTCCAGAGGCTTAGCAAAGAAGGTCCGGCAGCCGACGTTCTCTCTATCATTGGGGTGGGGGAAGAGGGCAGAAAAGGGCCCACGAAGATGTACATTCCAGGGTAGCGTGGCCGAGTGGTCTAAGGCGATGTATTTAGGCTCCAGTCTCTTGGGGGGTGTGGGTTCGAATCCCATCGCTGCCAGCAGCCATTGTAATCAAGGCAGGGAGGCCCTCTAACCCGCTTGGGAGCGGGCTTGTTTTACGCAAACAGGATTAGACTGCAGCCGTTCCGCAGAGTCGGTATTAGGGAGGCCGTTTGACCTGTCGTAAAGACCCGTGGAACACAACATGACGAGGTAGCGTGGCCGAGCGGTCTAAGGCGCTGGATTAAGGCTCCAGTCTCTTCGGGGGCGTGGGTTCAAATCCCACCGCTGCCAGGGAAGTCTTTTGGAAAGCTCCTGAGGCTGCGAAGCGACTGGAGAGGTGACGCTGCATGCTCATCCAAACTTAGCCGCTTTCGCATTCTTTGCCATTTAGCAAAGTCAGTGCTGGAAGCTTGTCCCAGCCTCTGCTCCATTTCAACAGAGGGACATCAATAATTTACAATCATAGGAGAGGTGCAATAAATAACAAACAAACAATTCAACGAATTTGAAAATTATATTAATGAAAAACAATGAGTAGTTTACAAGAATGGAGACAGCCAATGTCACTCATGGAAAGTTTTGGGTGAAATAACAGCTGCCTGATCATTTTGATTTTAAATGCAACACAGCTGGCTATCGTTTTCACATAAGCCCCAAAGGCCTTGATTAACGGATTCAGGTGTGCTTGATCAGAGATGGACCTCCACTCCACAGGAAGGGGGCCACCAGAAGTAGAACTGCATACCCCTGTATCAAGGATGCCTTTACGGCGGCGAATTACAAGGCATCAGCTTGTGGCGAAGCGCAACCCAAATACGGCAACGATGATCCCTACACCGCTGTTCTACTCTCCAGAGCAAATACAGACCGGTGACACTCTCGATAAATGACCGATCAACAACAGACATCTTGTAAAAAGATGGCCGCCAATGGGGTTCGAAACTTTTTGAAACTTTCGCCTCTGACGCACGTGACTCGCGTAAATTTTCGCTTCAAACTTTTGTTTTTATGCGCGTCGATTTCGCTCTTGACGGGCGAATGAACACAAAGTGGTCACGCTTATAAATAGAAGCGGCGGGCGCGAATTTAGATGTGTGTTTGCGTTTGGTGTGAACGTAGCATAAGGCGCTGGATTAAGGCTCCAGTCTCTTTGGGGGCGTGGGTTTGAATCCCACTGCTGCCAAGACAGTGTTTCGGAAGGCTATTGTGCGTACGCAAAAAAAAAAAAAAAAAAACGTTCTTTGCCCACATTCCAGAGGCTTTGCAAAGAAGGTCCGGCATCCGACGTTCTCTCTATCTTTGGGGTGGGGGAAGAGGGCAGAAAAGGGCCCACGAAGGCGCACGTTATAGGGTAGCGTGGCCGACTGGTCTGAGGCATTTGATTTAGGCTCCAGTCTCTTCATGGGCGTGGGTTCAAATCCCACCACTGCCAAGACAGAGTTTTGGAAGGCTATTGTGCGTACGCAAAAAAAAAAAAAAAAACGTTCTTTGCCCTCATTCCAGAGGCTTAGCAAAGAAGGTCCGGCAGCCGACGTTCTCTCTATCATTGGGGTGGGGGAAGAGGGCAGAAAAGGGCCCACGAAGATGTACATTCCAGGGTAGCGTGGCCGAGTGGTCTAAGGCGCTGGATTTAGGCTCCAGTCTCTTCGGGGGCGTGGGTTCGAATCCCATCGCTGCCAGCAGCCATTGTAATCAAGGCAGGGAGGCCCTCTAACCCGCTTGGGAGCGGGCTTGTTTTACGCAAACAGGATTAGACTGCAGCCGTTCCGCAGAGTCGGTATTAGGGAGGCCGTTTGACCTGTCGTAAAGACCCGTGGAACACAACATGACGAGGTAGCGTGGCCGAGCGGTCTAAGGCGCTGGATTAAGGCTCCAGTCTCTTCGGGGGCGTGGGTTCAAATCCCACCGCTGCCAGGGAAGTCTTTTGGAAAGCTCCTGAGGCTGCGAAGCGACTGGAGAGGTGACGCTGCATGCTCATCCAAACTTAGGCGCTTTCGCATTCTTTGCCATTTAGCAAAGTCAGTGCTGGAAGCTTGTCCCAGCCTCTGCTCCATTCCAACAGAGGGACATCAATAATTTACAATCATAGGAGAGGTGCAATAAATAACAAACAAACAATTCAACGAATTTGAAAATTATATTAATGAAAAACAATGAGTAGTTTACAAGAATGGAGACAGCCAATGTCACTCATGGAAAGTTTTGGGTGAAATAACAGCTGCCTGATCATTTTGATTTTAAATGCAACACAGCTGGCTATCGTTTTCACATAAGCCCCAAAGGCCTTGATTAACGGATTCAGGTGTGCTTGATCAGAGATGGACCTCCACTCCACAGGAAGGGGGCCACCAGAAGTAGGACTGCATACCCCTGTATAAAGGATGCCTTTACGGCGGCGAATTACAAGGCATCAGCTTGTGGCGAAGCACAACCCAAATACGGCAACGATGATCCCTACACCGCTGTTCTGCTCTCCAGAGCAAATACAGACCGGTGAAACTCTCGATAAATGACCGATCAACAACAGACATCTTGTAAAAAGATGGCCGCCAATGGGGTTCGAAACTTTTTGAAACTTTCGCCTCTGACGCACATGACTCGCGTAAATTTTCGCTTCAAACTTTTGTTTTTATGCGCGTCGATTTCGCTCTTGACGGGCGAATGAACACAAAGTGGTCACGCGTATAAATAGAAGCGGCGGGCGCGAATTTAGATGTGTGTTTGCGTTTGGTGTGAACGTAGCATAAGGCGCTGGATTAAGGCTCCAGTCTCTCTGGGGGCGTGGGTTTGAATCCCACTGCTGAAAAAGACAGAGTTTCGGAAGGCTATTGTGCGTACGCAAAAAAAAAAGAAAAACGTTCTTTGCCCACATTCCAGAGGCTTTGCAAAGAAGGTCTGGCATCCGACGTTCTCTCTATCTTTGGGGTGGGGGAAGAGGGCAGAAAAGGGCCCAGGAAGGCGCACGTTCTAGGGTAGCGTGGCCGACTGGTCTGAGGCATTTGATTTAGGCTCCAGTCTCTTCATGGGCGTGGGTTCAAATCCCACCACTGCCAAGACAGAGTTTTGGAAGGCTATTGTGCGTACGCAAAAAAAAAAAAAAACGTTCTTTGCCCTCATTCCAGAGGCTTAGCAAAGAAGGTCCGGCAGCCGACGTTCTCTCTATCATTGGGGTGGGGGAAGAGGGCAGAAAAGGGCCCACGAAGATGTACATTCCAGGGTAGCGTGGCCGAGTGGTCTAAGGCGCTGGATTTAGGCTCCAGTCTCTTCGGGGGCGTGGGTTCGAATCCCATCGCTGCCAGCAGCCATTGTAATCAAGGCAGGGAGGCCCTCTAACCCGCTTGGGAGCAGGCTTGTTTTACGCAAACAGGATTAGACTGCAGCCGTTCCGCAGAGTCGGTATTAGGGAGGCCGTTTGACCTGTCGTAAAGACCCGTGGAACACAACATGACGAGGTAGCGTGGCCGAGCGGTCTAAGGCGCTGGATTAAGGCTCCAGTCTCTTCGGGGGCGTGGGTTCAAATCCCACCGCTGCCAGGGAAGTCTTTTGGAAAGCTCCTGAGGCTGCGAAGCGACTGGAGAGGTGACGCTGCATGCTCATCCAAACTTAGCCGCTTTCGCATTCTTTGCCATTTAGCAAAGTCAGTGCTGGAAGCTTGTCCCAGCCTCTGCTCCATTTCAACAGAGGGACATCAATAATTTACAATCATAGGAGAGGTACAATAAATAACAAACAAACAATTCAACGAATTTGAAAATTATATTAATGAAAAACAATGAGTAGTTTACAAGAATGGAGACAGCCAATGTCACTCATGGAAAGTTTTGGGTGAAATAACAGCTGCCTGATCATTTTGATTTTAAATGCAACACAGCTGGCTATCGTTTTCACATGAGCCCCAAAGGCCTTGATTAACGGATTCAGGTGTGCTTGATCAGAGATGGACCTCCACTCCACAGGAAGGGGGCCACCAGAAGTAGAACTGCATACCCCTGTATAAAGGATGCCTTTACGGCGGCGAATTACAAGGCATCAGCTTGTGGCGAAGCGCAACCCAAATACGGCAACGATGATCCCTACACCGCTGTTCTGCTCTCCAGAGCAAATACAGACCGGTGACACTCTCGATAAATGACCGATCAACAACAGACATCTTGTAAAAAGATGGCCGCCAATGGGGTTCGAAACTTTTTGAAACTTTCGCCTCTGACGCACGTGACTCGCGTAAATTTTCGCTTCAAACTTTTGTTTTTATGCGCGTCGATTTCGCTCTTGACGGGCGAATGAACACAAAGTGGTCACGCTTATAAATAGAAGCGGCGGGCGCGAATTTAGATGTGTGTTTGCGTTTGGTGTGAACGTAGCATAAGGCGCTGGATTAAGGCTCCAGTCTCTTTGGGGGCGTGGGTTTGAATCCCACTGCTGCCAAGACAGAGTTTCGGAAGGCTATTGTGCGTACGCAAAAAAAAAAAAAAAAAACGTTCTTTGCCCACATTCCAGAGGCTTTGCAAAGAAGGTCCGGCATCCGACGTTCTCTCTATCTTTGGGGTGGGGGAAGAGGGCAGAAAAGGGCCCACGAAGGCGCACGTTATAGGGTAGCGTGGCCGACTGGTCTGAGGCATTTGATTTAGGCTCCAGTCTCTTCATGGGCGTGGGTTCAAATCCCACCACTGCCAAGACAGAGTTTTGGAAGGCTATTGTGCGTACGCAAAAAAAAAAAAAAAAAAAACGTTCTTTGCCCTCATTCCAGAGGCTTAGCAAAGAAGGTCCGGCAGCCGACGTTCTCTCTATCATTGGGGTGGGGGAAGAGGGCAGAAAAGGGCCCACGAAGATGTACATTCCAGGGTAGCGTGGCCGAGTGGTCTAAGTCGCTGGATTTAGGCTCCAGTCTCTTCGGGGGCGTGGGTTCGAATCCCATCGCTGCCAGCAGCCATTGTAATCAAAGCAGGGAGGCCCTCTAACCCGCTTGGGAGCGGGCTTGTTTTACGCAAACAGGATTAGACTGCAGCCGTTCCGCAGAGTCCGTATTAGGGAGGCCGTTTGACCTGTCGTAAAGACCCGTGGAACACAACATGACGAGGTAGCGTGGCCGAGCGGTCTAAGGCGCTGGATTAAGGCTCCAGTCTCTTCGGGGGAGTGGGTTCAAATCCCACCGCTGCCAGGGAAGTCTTTTGGAAAGCTCCTGAGGCTGCGAAGCGACTGGAGAGGTGACGCTGCATGCTCATCCAAACTTAGGCGCTTTCGCATTCTTTGCCATTTAGCAAAGTCAGTGCTGGAAGCTTGTCCCAGCCTCTGCTCCATTCCAACAGAGGGACATCAATAATTTACAATCATAGGAGAGGTGCAATAAATAACAAACAAACAATTCAACGAATTTGAAAATTATATTAATGAAAAACAATGAGTAGTTTACAAGAATGGAGACAGCCAATGTCACTCATGGAAAGTTTTGGGTGAAATAACAGCTGCCTGATCATTTTGATTTTAAATGCAACACAGCTGGCTATCGTTTTCACATAAGCCCCAAAGGCCTTGATTAACGGATTCAGGTGTGCTTGATCAGAGATGGACCTCCACTCCACAGGAAGGGGGCCACCAGAAGTAGGACTGCATACCCCTGTATAAAGGATGCCTTTACGGCGGCGAATTACAAGGCATCAGCTTGTGGCGAAGCACAACCCAAATACGGCAACGATGATCCCTACACCGCTGTTCTGCTCTCCAGAGCAAATACAGACCGGTGAAACTCTCGATAAATGACCGATCAACAACAGACATCTTGTAAAAAGATGGCCGCCAATGGGGTTCGAAACTTTTTGAAACTTTCGCCTCTGACGCACATGACTCGCGTAAATTTTCGCTTCAAACTTTTGTTTTTATGCGCGTCGATTTCGCTCTTGACGGGCGAATGAACACAAAGTGGTCACGCGTATAAATAGAAGCGGCGGGCGCGAATTTAGATGTGTGTTTGCGTTTGGTGTGAACGTAGCATAAGGCGCTGGATTAAGGCTCCAGTCTCTCTGGGGGCGTGGGTTTGAATCCCACTGCTGAAAAAGACAGAGTTTCGGAAGGCTATTGTGCGTACGCAAAAAAAAAAGAAAAACGTTCTTTGCCCACATTCCAGAGGCTTTGCAAAGAAGGTCTGGCATCCGACGTTCTCTCTATCTTTGGGGTGGGGGAAGAGGGCAGAAAAGGGCCCAGGAAGGCGCACGTTCTAGGGTAGCGTGGCCGACTGGTCTGAGGCATTTGATTTAGGCTCCAGTCTCTTCATGGGCGTGGGTTCAAATCCCACCACTGCCAAGACAGAGTTTTGGAAGGCTATTGTGCGTACGCAAAAAAAAAAAAAACGTTCTTTGCCCTCATTCCAGAGGCTTAGCAAAGAAGGTCCGGCAGCCGACGTTCTCTCTATCATTGGGGTGGGGGAAGAGGGCAGAAAAGGGCCCACGAAGATGTACATTCCAGGGTAGCGTGGCCGAGTGGTCTAAGGCGCTGGATTTAGGCTCCAGTCTCTTCGGGGGCGTGGGTTCGAATCCCATCGCTGCCAGCAGCCATTTTAACCAAGGCAGGGAGGCCCTCTAACCCGCTTGGGAGCGGGCTTGTTTTACGCAAACAGGATTAGACTGCAGCCGTTCCGCAGAGTCCGTATTAGGGAGGCCGTTTGACCTGTCGTAAAGACCCGTGGAACACAACATGACGAGGTAGCGTGGCCGAGCGGTCTAAGGCGCTGGATTAAGGCTCCAGTCTCTTCGGGGGAGTGGGTTCAAATCCCACCGCTGCCAGGGAACTCTTTTGGAAAGCTCCTGAGGCTGCGAAGCGACTGGAGAGGTGACGCTGCATGCTCATCCAAACTTAGCCGCTTTCGCATTCTTTGCCATTTAGCAAAGTCAGTGCTGGAAGCTTGTCCCAGCCTCTGCTCCATTCCAACAGAGGGACATCAATAAATTACAATCACAGGAGAGGTGCAATAAATAACAAACAAACAATTCAACGAATTTGAAAATTATATTAATGAAAAACAATGAGTAGTTTACAAGAATGGAGACAGCCAATGTCACTCATGGAAAGTTTTGGGTGAAATAACAGCTGCCTGATCATTTTGATTTTAAATGCAACACAGCTGGCTATCGTTTTCACATAAGCCCCAAAGGCCTTGATTAACGGATTCAGGTGTGCTTGATCAGAGATGGACCTCCACTCCACAGGAAGGGGGCCACCAGAAGTAGGACTGCATACCCCTGTATAAAGGATGCCTTTACGGCGGCGAATTACAAGGCATCAGCTTGTGGCGAAGCGCAACCCAAATACGGCAACGATGATCCCTACACCGCTGTTCTGCTCTCCAGAGCAAATACAGACCGGTGACACTCTCGATAAATGACCGATCAACAACAGACATCTTGTAAAAAGATGGCCGCCAATGGGGTTCGAAACTTTTTGAAACTTTCGCCTCTGACGCACATGACTCGCGTAAATTTTCGCTTCAAACTTTTGTTTTTATGCGCGTCGATTTCGCTCTTGACGGGCGAATGAACACAAAGTGGTCACGCGTATAAATAGAAGCGGCGGGCGCGAATTTAGATGTGTGTTTGCGTTTGGTGTGAACGTAGCATAAGGCGCTGGATTAAGGCTCCAGTCTCTCTGGGGGCGTGGGTTTGAATCCCACTGCTGAAAAAGACAGAGTTTCGGAAGGCTATTGTGCGTACGCAAAAAAAAAAGAAAAACGTTCTTTGCCCACATTCCAGAGGCTTTGCAAAGAAGGTCTGGCATCCGACGTTCTCTCTATCTTTGGGGTGGGGGAAGAGGGCAGAAAAGGGCCCAGGAAGGCGCACCTTCTAGGGTAGCGTGGCCGACTGGTCTGAGGCATTTGATTTAGGCTCCAGTCTCTTCATGGGCGTGGGTTCAAATCCCACCACTGCCAAGACAGAGTTTTGGAAGGCTATTGTGCGTACGCAAAAAAAAAAAAACGTTCTTTGCCCTCATTCCAGAGGCTTAGCAAAGAAGGTCCGGCAGCCGACGTTCTCTCTATCATTGGGGTGGGGGAAGAGGGCAGAAAAGGGCCCACGAAGATGTACATTCCAGGGTAGCGTGGCCGAGTGGTCTAAGGCGATGTATTTAGGCTCCAGTCTCTTGGGGGGTGTGGGTTCGAATCCCATCGCTGCCAGCAGCCATTGTAATCAAGGCAGGGAGGCCCGCTTGGGAGCGGGCTTGTTTTACGCAAACAGGATTAGACTGCAGCCGTTCCGCAGAGTCGGTATTAGGGAGGCCGTTTGACCTGTCGTAAAGACCCGTGGAACACAACATGACGAGGTAGCGTGGCCGAGCGGTCTAAGGCGCTGGATTAAGGCTCCAGTCTCTTCGGGGGCGTGGGTTCAAATCCCACCGCTGCCAGGGAAGTCTTTTGGAAAGCTCCTGAGGCTGCGAAGCGACTGGAGAGGTGACGCTGCATGCTCATCCAAACTTAGCCGCTTTCGCATTCTTTGCCATTTAGCAAAGTCAGTGCTGGAAGCTTGTCCCAGCCTCTGCTCCATTTCAACAGAGGGACATCAATAATTTACAATCATAGGAGAGGTGCAATAAATAACAAACAAACAATTCAACGAATTTGAAAATTATATTAATGAAAAACAATGAGTAGTTTACAAGAATGGAGACAGCCAATGTCACTCATGGAAAGTTTTGGGTGAAATAACAGCTGCCTGATCATTTTGATTTTAAATGCAACACAGCTGGCTATCGTTTTCACATAAGCCCCAAAGGCCTTGATTAACGGATTCAGGTGTGCTTGATCAGAGATGGACCTCCACTCCACAGGAAGGGGGCCACCAGAAGTAGAACTGCATACCCCTGTATAAAGGATGCCTTTACGGCGGCGAATTACAAGGCATCAGCTTGTGGCGAAGCGCAACCCAAATACGGCAACGATGATCCCTACACCGCTGTTCTGCTCTCCAGAGCAAATACAGACCGGTGACACTCTCGATAAATGACCGATCAACAACAGACATCTTGTAAAAAGATGGCCGCCAATGGGGTTCGAAACTTTTTGAAACTTTCGCCTCTGACGCACGTGACTCGCGTAAATTTTCGCTTCAAACTTTTGTTTTTATGCGCGTCGATTTCGCTCTTGACGGGCGAATGAACACAAAGTGGTCACGCTTATAAATAGAAGCGGCGGGCGCGAATTTAGATGTGTGTTTGCGTTTGGTGTGAACGTAGCATAAGGCGCTGGATTAAGGCTCCAGTCTCTTTGGGGGCGTGGGTTTGAATCCCACTGCTGCCAAGACAGAGTTTCGGAAGGCTATTGTGCGTACGCAAAAAAAAAAAAAAAAAACGTTCTTTGCCCACATTCCAGAGGCTTTGCAAAGAAGGTCCGGCATCCGACGTTCTCTCTATCTTTGGGGTGGGGGAAGAGGGCAGAAAAGGGCCCACGAAGGCGCACGTTATAGGGTAGCGTGGCCGACTGGTCTGAGGCATTTGATTTAGGCTCCAGTCTCTTCATGGGCGTGGGTTCAAATCCCACCACTGCCAAGACAGAGTTTTGGAAGGCTATTGTGCGTACGCAAAAAAAAAAAAAAAAGTTCTTTGCCCTCATTCCAGAGGCTTAGCAAAGAAGGTCCGGCAGCCGACGTTCTCTCTATCATTGGGGTGGGGGAAGAGGGCAGAAAAGGGCCCACGAAGATGTACATTCCAGGGTAGCGTGGCCGAGTGGTCTAAGGCGCTGGATTTAGGCTCCAGTCTCTTCGGGGGCGTGGGTTCGAATCCCATCGCTGCCAGCAGCCATTGTAATCAAGGCAGGGAGGCCCTCTAACCCGCTTGGGAGCAGGCTTGTTTTACGCAAACAGGATTAGACTGCAGCCGTTCCGCAGAGTCGGTATTAGGGAGGCCGTTTGACCTGTCGTAAAGACCCGTGGAACACAACATGACGAGGTAGCGTGGCCGAGCGGTCTAAGGCGCTGGATTAAGGCTCCAGTCTCTTCGGGGGCGTGGGTTCAAATCCCACCGCTGCCAGGGAAGTCTTTTGGAAAGCTCCTGAGGCTGCGAAGCGACTGGAGAGGTGACGCTGCATGCTCATCCAAACTTAGCCGCTTTCGCATTCTTTGCCATTTAGCAAAGTCAGTGCTGGAAGCTTGTCCCAGCCTCTGCTCCATTTCAACAGAGGGACATCAATAATTTACAATCATAGGAGAGGTGCAATAAATAACAAACAAACAATTCAACGAATTTGAAAATTATATTAATGAAAAACAATGAGTAGTTTACAAGAATGGAGACAGCCAATGTCACTCATGGAAAGTTTTGGGTGAAATAACAGCTGCCTGATCATTTTGATTTTAAATGCAACACAGCTGGCTATCGTTTTCACATGAGCCCCAAAGGCCTTGATTAACGGATTCAGGTGTGCTTGATCAGAGATGGACCTCCACTCCACAGGAAGGGGGCCACCAGAAGTAGAACTGCATACCCCTGTATAAAGGATGCCTTTACGGCGGCGAATTACAAGGCATCAGCTTGTGGCGAAGCGCAACCCAAATACGGCAACGATGATCCCTACACCGCTGTTCTGCTCTCCAGAGCAAATACAGACCGGTGACACTCTCGATAAATGACCGATCAACAACAGACATCTTGTAAAAAGATGGCCGCCAATGGGGTTCGAAACTTTTTGAAACTTTCGCCTCTGACGCACGTGACTCGCGTAAATTTTCGCTTCAAACTTTTGTTTTTATGCGCGTCGATTTCGCTCTTGACGGGCGAATGAACACAAAGTGGTCACGCGTATAAATAGAAGCGGCGGGCGCGAATTTAGATGTGTGTTTGCGTTTGGTGTGAACGTAGCATAAGGCGCTGGATTAAGGCTCCAGTCTCTCTGGGGGCGTGGGTTTGAATCCCACTGCTGAAAAAGACAGAGTTTCGGAAGGCTATTGTGCGTACGCAAAAAAAAAAGAAAAACGTTCTTTGCCCACATTCCAGAGGCTTTGCAAAGAAGGTCTGGCATCCGACGTTCTCTCTATCTTTGGGGTGGGGGAAGAGGGCAGAAAAGGGCCCAGGAAGGCGCACGTTCTAGGGTAGCGTGGCCGACTGGTCTGAGGCATTTGATTTAGGCTCCAGTCTCTTCATGGGCGTGGGTTCAAATCCCACCACTGCCAAGACAGAGTTTTGGAAGGCTATTGTGCGTACGCAAAAAAAAAAAAAAACGTTCTTTGCCCTCATTCCAGAGGCTTAGCAAAGAAGGTCCGGCAGCCGACGTTCTCTCTATCATTGGGGTGGGGGAAGAGGGCAGAAAAGGGCCCACGAAGATGTACATTCCAGGGTAGCGTGGCCGAGTGGTCTAAGGCGCTGGATTTAGGCTCCAGTCTCTTCGGGGGCGTGGGTACGAATCCCATCGCTGCCAGCAGCCATTTTAACCAAGGCAGGGAGGCCCTCTAACCCGCTTGGGAGCGGGCTTGTTTTACGCAAACAGGATTAGACTGCAGCCGTTCCGCAGAGTGGGTATTAGGGAGGCCGTTTGACCTGTCGTAAAGACCCGTGGAACACAACATGACGAGGTAGCGTGGCCGAGCGGTCTAAGGCGCTGGATTAAGGCTCCAGTCTCTTCGGGGGAGTGGGTTCAAATCCCACCGCTGCCAGGGAAGTCTTTTGGAAAGCTCCTGAGGCTGCGAAGCGACTGGAGAGGTGACGCTGCATGCTCATCCAAACTTAGCCGCTTTCGCATTCTTTGCCATTTAGCAAAGTCAGTGCTGGAAGCTTGTCCCAGCCTCTGCTCCATTCCAACAGAGGGACATCAATAATTTACAATCATAGGAGAGGTGCAATAAATAACAAACAAACAATTCAACGAATTTGAAAATTATATTAATGAAAAACAATGAGTAGTTTACAAGAATGGAGACAGCCAATGTCACTCATGGAAAGTTTTGGGTGAAATAACAGCTGCCTGATCATTTTGATTTTAAATGCAACACAGCTGGCTATCGTTTTCACATAAGCCCCAAAGGCCTTGATTAACGGATTCAGGTGTGCTTGATCAGAGATGGACCTCCACTCCACAGGAAGGGGGCCACCAGAAGTAGGACTGCATACCCCTGTATAAAGGATGCCTTTACGGCGGCGAATTACAAGGCATCAGCTTGTGGCGAAGCGCAACCCAAATACGGCAACGATGATCCCTACACCGCTGTTCTGCTCTCCAGAGCAAATACAGACCGGTGACACTCTCGATAAATGACCGATCAACAACAGACATCTTGTAAAAAGATGGCCGCCAACGGGGTTCGAAACTTTTTGAAACTTTCGCCTCTGACGCACGTGACTTGCGTAAATTTTCGCTTCAAACTTTTGTTTTTATGCGCGTCGATTTCGCTCTTGACGGGCGAATGAACACAAAGTGGTCACGCGTATAAATAGGAGCGGTGGGCGCGAATTTAGATGTGTGTTTGCGTTTGGTGTGAACGTAGCATAAGGCGCTGGATTAAGGCTCCAGTCTCTTTGGGTTTGAATCCCACTGCTGCCAAGACAGAATTTTGGAAGGCTATTGTGCATACGCAAGAAAAAAAATTACGTTCTTTGCCCGCACTCCAGAGGCTTTGCAAAGAAGGTCCGGAGGCCGACGTTCTCTCTATCTTTGGGGTGGGGGAAGAGGGCAGAAAAGGGCCCACGAAGATGTACATTCCAGGGTAGCGTGGCCGAGTGGTCTAAGG
>NW_027394277.1:6530856-6548349 GCF_049309525.1 Garra rufa
GCAAAAATTAATATTGAGAAGGTGATGGAAAAACAAAGAATGAGAAGAGAATCTAAAGAAAAAAAGAAAAAAAGACAGAATCTGACTGGTTTAAGAGAGGAAGAGGACAGAGAGACTGAACAAAAATGAATTATTTGATTAATGAACTGGACAGATGGAAAGGTTTCTGGGGTGTTTTTGTTATTTATGGGTCATTCTGTTTTGTTTTTATGTGTTTGGGATGATGAGTCAATTTAGTATTGTATCCGTTAATGCTAGAGGATTATCAAATGTTACGAAGTTAGAAAATTTGATTCATTTGACTAAGATATGCAACATATTATGTTTACAAGAAACATGTTGGAATGATGAAAAAATTAATGGGTTTAAAAAAATGTGGGATGGAGAACTTTTATTTAATAATGACCCACAACAAAAAAGAGGTGTTGCTATTTTAATAAAAAGAGAAGTGCTTAACAAAACAAATGTATTATATAAGGATAATGAGGGTAGGGTATTGGTTATTCAATTAAAAAGTAAAGAAAAAGAAATAATAATATGTAACATTCATGCTCCAAATGAGGGGTTAGAAAGAGTTGTTTTTTTTAAGGAATTGAGTGATTTAATGAGTGTGTGGCAAAATGTGTTCTTGATTGGAGATTTTAATACTGTTTTAGAAAGAATTGATGTTGATGATAAAATGATATATAAAGCTGATAGTGGGAGAAATGAGTTGGGAAGAACGATGTCCCAACACAACCTGATTGATGTATGGAGAAATAGAAATAAATTTAAAAGGGAATATTCACGAAGACAAGTTGTGAATTCAGTTTTAAAGCAAAGTAGATTAGATTTTTTATTAAGTAGTAAGGAACTTGAACAATATATATCAAATATATATTACAAATTATATAGCGGGAGTGATCATGATTTCTTATATGTAATAGTGGATTGGAGTGGAGTTGAGAGGGGAAGTGGAATATGGTTATTTAATAAAGAATTATTGAAAAATGATTGTTATAAAATGGAAGTGCAAAATATAATAATAAATAGTATAAATAATATACTGTATGAGGAAGCAATATGTTTGTGGTGGGACAATCTTAAAATACAAATAAAGTCATTTACAATAAAATATGCAAAGAATGTGCAAAGAGCAAAAAGAGCTAAGGAAAGAGAAGTTAAAAGAGAATGGGACAAAGAGATGAAAAAGGCTGAGGAAGGAAAGGCAGAAGTGGAGAAAATTGTAATATTAGAAGAAAAACTAAAAAAAATAGAAGAAGAAAAATGTATGGGTGCCATAATAAGAAGTAGAGCTAAAAATGTAGTAGAGGGCGAGTGAAGTACAACGTTTTTTTATGAATTAGAAAAAACAAGGCAACAGGCAGAATTAATTAGAAGTGTGATAAAAAATGGAAAGAGTGTTAAAGAAAAGAATGAAATTCTAAAGGAGGTTAAAGATTTCTATTTTAATTTATTTCAGGAGAAGGGAGTTATAGAAGAAGATAAAGAATTTTTATTGAATCAAATAAAAGTAAAATTGAAGGATGATGACAGAAGAATGTGTGATAATAAAATAACAGAAGAGGAAATAGATGAAGCTATTACTCAATTAAGTATAGGCAAAAGTCCTGGATTAGATGGTTTATCAAGTGAATTTTATAAGGCTTTTAAAAGTATTTTAACCCTGATATTATATGTAATTTATAGTGTTATTTTTAAGAAGGAACAGTTGTGTGAAAGTATGAAAAAGGGAATGATTAAAATTATTTATAAAAATAAAGGAGATAAAGAAGAGTTGAAGAATTATAGACCACTGAGTATGTTAAACACAGATTATAAAATTTTAGCGAAGATTTTAGCTAATAGGATGAAGAAGGTTATTCCCAACATTATTACTACAAATCAAGCTTATAGTGTTTTAAATAGAGATATTTCAGACACAGTGTGTAATATAAGAGATATTGTCTGGTATATTAAAGAAAAAGGAGAAAAGGGATATTTAATCAGTGTGGATTTATAAAAAGCTTTTGACAGAGTGGAGCATAGTTATTTATTTGACTTAATAGAAAGATTTGGATTTGGAAATAATTTTATTAGATGGATGAAATGTCTTTATAATGGGATCTTTAGTTGTGTCGAAGTGAATGGGTTTTTAACAGATTTTATAAACATAACTAGATCAATTAGACAGGGATGTCGTTTGTCAGCATTATTATATACTATTGTGGCTGAACCTTTAGGGTTAGCGATAAATGCAGAGAGAGAAATTAGTGGATTTTTTATAGAAAATTATAATATAGAGCAAAAGGTTTTTCAATATGCTGATGATACTACGTTGTTTTTAAAAGATTTAAATAGTGTTAAAAAGACAATGAATATAATTGAAAAATATTGTAGAGGAGCAGGAGCAAAAGTAAATGAAGAAAAAACTGAGTATATGAGAATGGGGCAAGTAAAAGATCTAACAGGAATATTTAAATTTAAAGAACAGTCAAATAATATGAAGATTTTAGGAATTAGAATTGGTATGGATGAAATAAAAATACGAGATTTAATATGGGAGGAGGTGCTTGGTGGTATGATAAAAAAGACTAAATTTTTGGAAACAACGAGGTCTTTTTCTAAAAGGTAAAGTTTTAGTATTAAATTCATTATTTCTATCAAAGATGTGGTACACTCTGACTGTAGTAAGTCTCCCGTCATGGGTATACAAAAAAATAAAAGATAATATTTTAATTTTTTCATGGGATGGTAAACCTTCTAAAATTGCATATAATACTATAATAGGAAAAGTGGAGGAAGGAGGATTGGGACTAATTGATCCTCTTTTAAGAATGAAAAGTATGAGGATAAAAATAATGAAAAGGTTTTTAAATAATTCTGGATCTGCTTGGGGAAAAATAATGTTGTTTTTTATGAATAAGTGTGGACAAATAGGCAGTGATATATTATGGATGAAATTGAAAATTAATATGATTGCAAATATGCCTGAATTCTATAAAGAAGTTTTAAAGACATGGAATGATTTTAAAAGGAATGTTTATTTTGAACCAAAGGACAGACAACAGATGTTAAATCAACCGCTGTTTTTAAATGAGAAGGTAATTTGTAATGGTCAAATTATATTTTATAAAAATTGGTTTGAAGCTGGATTGAGGCAAGTAAAGGATATTCTATATGAAGTGAAACCAGGGTTTTTGCCTCTACAAGCTATTATAGACACGCTTGAGGAGAAAGAAGAGATAAAGGATAGGAAAGATATTAAAATCAATTATGAGAAAATAAAAGCAGCAATTCCAGTAGAATGGATAGATAAAATTGAGAGAAATGAAAAGGAAAATAAAAATGATACAATTGAGGTGTTTTTAAGAATAAAAGAAGAGAATGTCAACTTTGATGCATGTGTTATAAAAACATTTTATTTGCTTTTTTGTAATGATGTTTTTGTTAAGCCCAGAGCAAATGAATACTGGGGAAAATTGTTTAATTTGCTGGATGTGAGAGAAATATGGAAAAATGTAAGGATGAATTTTAGAAGTCCTGTGTTAGAAAATTTTGATTTTCTATTAAGACACAATTGTATATTAAATGAAATGAGATTGTTTAAAATTGGGATAGCAAAAGATGCGGTATGCAAAGTATGTTATGAGGAAGATGAAGGAATACTGCATATGTTTTTTATATGTAAGAAATTAGAATGTTTTATGAGGAAGTTAAAAAAGATGGTGGGAAAGTTTATAGGTGATCAAAGTATAATACAAGATGGATGGGAAACTTTATTACTATTTGGTTTCAATGGAAAAGCAAGTAATAAGTATGCTCTTAATTTATGGTTATCTGTTGCAAGACATGTAATATGGTCTAGACGGAACCTAATGAAAAAAGAGAAAAAAGATTTATCAGTATGTGTATTATTTAAGCATAAGTTAACTAATACTATAAAGATCCTGTATGATTATTTTAATATGACAGGACAAATGGGGATTTTTAATAAGTGCATTGTTGATGATAATCCTTTCATTACTAAGACATGTACCAGTTTTGATCTAACACTGCCTAATTGCTTTTAAAATATTTTTTAATGTTTTTATTTTTGTTTTTGTTTTCTTAAACTGTAATAATATGTAATTGTATATTTTTGAATTAAAAAAAAAAAAAAAAAAAATCTCGTCTGATCTCGGAAGCTAACCAGCGTCGGGCCTGGTTAGTACTTGGATGGGAGACCGCCTGGAAATACCAGGTGCTGTAAGCTTTTGCCTTTTCTTCACTATTTATATAATATGCTGGCTTTTAGAAAGACGTGTTTTACAGCTCTATTTATTACAATCATTTAAATGTATTATAGAGTTTTAAGTGTTTTTTAGGCCATTTTATTACTCTTAACATTTTAAGTGTGTGTGTCTTTAATAAATGGATGGTTGGCCTGTCATGTGACTAGACACATGACAGGAAGCAGGAAGTACAACTGTATAATAGAGCAGCATGACAAACAAAGGGCAGTAACCAAACTGTTGGATTGAGGAGTTGCTAATTTTAGAGCTCACCTTTCCATTCACCACCTGCAAACTTTGGATTAAACTTTCTGTGGATTGTACATGCACTGGTGGACACTCACATTGGACTTATCAACACACTGGGATTCTTGGACTGTTTTAGGGTATGGACAAATGAACTGTATTCTTTTAACAGAGTTTACCTACTTTTATCGTGTTGTTTTAAAGTCTTTTATGTGAACCTTGTAAATACACCAAATCTATTTAAACCAATCTTGTTTTATGTCTCATTCTTTTAACCACTAGTCATCTCTCACAGTTAAATCTGACCCCATTTTAGTCTTGTAACTCGGCTGATAAGGCCCCTTGTTACACTTGGATGGGAGACCGCCTGGGAATACCAGGTGCTGTAAGCTTTTGCCTTTTCTTCACTATTTATATAATATGCTGGCTTTTACGGAGGATGATCTTTAAATAGCCCACTTTTTGGAGCAACCCTCGCTTACGACCATACCCCCACCTGGGTTTCCTCCTTTTTGCTGCCATTGTGTTACTCCTAACTAGGTTAGGAGACCTCTCCAACTCTCTTAAATAATTTAGGAGCTGAGACCTAGTCTTAACACTTAAGAACTTTTATGAATCACTCTTTATCTTAAGTCCAGAAATAAGAGTAAAAATATGTCACTCTTAGAATTTTTAAACACTTAAGACTAAAATTTGACTCTGAGAAGCTTTATACATACGGTCCCAGGGGCCGTATGTATAAAACTACTAAGAAATGCTCTTAAGAGAAGTCTTAAACTTTGACTTAAGTGTCAAAAAATTCTTAGTAAGAAGTAGGACTCTTTTAAGAGTAGGAGACTTTTATAAAGAATCTAAAAGCAACTTTCAGTAAAGTTTGAGACTGATTCTTAAGTTCTGACTTAAGTGTTGTAAATTAAAGACTACAATGATTGGAACACAAAATGGCCGCCCTTGACCTCTGAATCAGCCAATAGTGAGCCTGCTCATGTGAGTCACAGCAGCACAACACCAATTATTTGATGGAACTACAATTGTCACGGGTGAGTAGCAAGGAGGTCTGGGTCCAAATGCTGGGAAGGAGATTTTAATGAACAATAAACAAACAAACAAACAAACAAAAAGGCCAACACGGCACAAACTGAAACACTACAAAACAAAATCAAGAACTCAAAGGTCAGGGATTTCCAAGAACACAAAGTACACATAACTAGAGACAAGACAATGCAGACCTGAAAACGGAATGAAGAGTGAGTGTTCTTATACAGAGTCCAGATAGTGAACAGCTGTGTGTGAATCAGTGGTAATGACAAAACAGACGTGATGAATCAGAGTGCAGTGCAAACAGCGACCTCAGGTGGCTGAGGGAAAACCCACAGCCCCGATCATGACATGTGGGCTGCGTTCGAAACCGCATACTCAATGAGTAGGTACTTAATTTCAATAAGTACTTACTTAACGAGCGCTAAAAGAGTACGTACTCTACAGCCAAATCTCGTTGAGTATGGATGTGATCTGCACGTCTTCCGCCATGTTGACGTTATCATGTGACCAACGACGTTATAACAAGTGCAACAACTTAACATATAGCGACAGGTTTAATTCATCTTTCTATAAATATTTTGATATTGATGACATTTGTTCATTTTGTGGTCATGTTGAAGAAACAGCTGTTCTTTTATTGTGATTGTAGTATAACGGATACGTTTTGGGTTCATTTAGGTTTTTCTGTTTTTTAAATCTTAAAGAAATAATTTTTGTTAGGAAAACCCAAATTCTTTATTTTTGCAAAAGTTATTACTTTTGTTTTATGTTCAAAATTGTTTATCCACACGCAAAACTATAGCTTAAATTACTGTTAAATTTCTCTTTTCATCCCTGAGGCTTATCAGTAACAAAAACAAATCCAATTTTTGATAAACTATGATGTGAATATTTGGATTATTCAGAGACATTTAATCATATTTCCCTGTGTATATAATCACATACTATGATGTAAGCAAGCCTAATAGTTATGTTTTTAGGTTTTCTCATTATGATTGTTCATTGTTAAAGATAAATACCATCTTTCCCTGAGCCTGTAATAAGTTATGTAGTAATAATAATAAAAAGAAAATAAGCACAACAGGTGCTCAAACACCTCATAGCATCAGTAACACAACAACCCTACCTAGTACATCTTCCTCCATGTTTGCAATATCTGCACAAAGGAGACGTGGATCCGCTTCTCCAAGGTCTTGTGTTTGGAGAAGACAGTTGATTTTACACTCAAAAAATGTAAGTATTACTACTTAGAAATTAGGATTACCTCAGAATGCACTGATCAATAATAATCATAAATGCTGACCTATAATTAATTATATTTTTTATTAAAACAAGCATGTTTTTTTCAATCAAGTAATTAATTAATGCATATGTTAATGAAACTTATGTTTTATTTACTGATAACAACATGGATATATGAGTAAAATAATAAAGTAACCATGAACATAAATAAAGACACATGGAACAAAGCTTTATTCAGACATATTGGTATTTTAGTCTTTCTCTAGAGATGCTCTCGCTGGCTCTTTGGTCTCTGAGGATGAAGAGACCACAGCAACATCTGGTCCAGATGAGACAAAGGGCAGGTGGAGTGATGGAGGGTCTCATTGATGGCACTTGACCATTTCCAGGATGCTGCTGAGGATTTCTCTTTTCTCACTGCACACACCAGTCTGCAGCAGATATTTCAGATCATACAAAGATGCACAAATATAATACAAAAGTTGATCTTTTTATTATTGCATTAAAAACCTATACATAATAATGGCATAATCTGTATATTGTGTTTTTGCTATTTTGCACTTTGCACTTTGTCTTGTGTACTTGTATATTGTTATTCTTTGTAATCTATGTTTTGTCTTGTCACTGTCACTTTGTTGCACTGTGGAGCTGCTGTCACTAAAACAAATTCCTAGTATGTGTAAACATACCTGGCAATAAAGCTCATTCTGATTCTGATTCTGATTCTGAAGATCTCTGTATTAGAAGTAACAAAATTACCAAATTTTATATTAAGTTTCGGATTTTGTTTTTCCCCAAAAATGCTGCTGTCACCTTTCCTTTCAGGTCCTGCTCCACCGCAAAATATCTGCAACAAAGGCACAGAAATCTAGAATCAGAAAAGTGCTTAAAGTTTTTTTTTTATATTATTAAGAAACTGCAACTTAAGGTTTAAATAGATGTGTGTAGTGTACTCACTCAAAGCCTTTGATGGCAGCACTGCTTCATCAATCACTCTTCACCAGACAAGCATACTTCTCTCATCTGTCCCTGTAACATCCACACAAGATTCAGCTCCCTCTGATTCATGTGCTCAATACTACATTTATGAGCTAGCTGTTGTGTTCATTGGTTTATCATCAAATTCAAATGCTCCTGAATTTATCAACAGTACTATTAGACAAATGAAATAGATAACTCATGTTTAGTTACTATATGTACATGTGTTTATTTACATTAATGTAAAGCAGTGTTGACAACAGTGAACTCTACATAAACTCACATAACGTCCATCACTCATTTAGATGTCTGTTTCGTGTTGTGATGTGCTCATTTAATTCTCTTAGAACATGTTCCTGTCAGTTGTTAAACATTTAGTAATCATCTTTAAGATGCTATGGTCGCTATACGTAATAAACGTGTTTTACAGCGAAATCGCAAATATACTTTAACGTTACACGTCTTGACACCTTATGCAAATCAGCAGTTTACGATACAGCTCAACAAATACGATTTTCAGACAGAGAACCGTGTTTTGGTTTGTAATACTCACATTTGTAAACACTCTCGTTGCGGTTCCCAATCACGTTCGATGATGACGTTTTGGCCTCCTGTGGCCTCCTGGGATTGAAAAGTATCCATCAGATGACCACTTCAGAATCTGGGCTGAAGCAGTAGGACATCCGGGGATTTCTCGCCTACTCTTTTATGAATACTGAGGTTTCGAACGTACTTCTTTCTTCACGTCCTCATTTTCCCTACTATATAGTAGGTAAGTAGGCATATTCGAACGCACTTTAAGTAGACGTTCGTCCGAATCTCGCGGGAATTAGTGCACTCGCCTACTCATTCTCGCCTACTCTTTTATGAATACTTAAGATTCAAACATACTTATTCACTCGCCTACTGCTTTTTGCCTACTATATAGTATGGAAGTATGCGGTTTCGAACGCAGCCATGGTGTTTGATGCATGATTTTATGATGCCAATTTATATACCGGTGTAATTATTGCTGTTTTCCAGCTCTCTGGGAATGTTTTTGCTTGTATTGACAAATATACTAAATAGGTAATCGGCTTCAACAGACAACTTTGGTATCTTTTGATTAATTCAGCGTGAAGTCATAGATGTCCTTAGACATAGAATTACACACATTTGCAATCACTTTCTGAACCTTATCAAGAGATACCTCTTTAATATAAAATAAGCCTGTATGGTCAGAATTTAATTCTTTAGCTGATGACTCAATTTACTTAAAATGACATGCTGATTCTTGTACGGATTGAATGAAAAAACTATTACAAACATTTGCTATAGCCTCATTACTACGAATCATATTACTACTAACTTGAAGACAATTTATAGTAGAATGTTTTTGCCTATTTGAATTTGACAGTCTATTTATATGTTGCCACAATTTAGAACTGTTGCCACTGGCCTCCTCAATTAATTTGGAAAAATAATTAGTCTTAGCCTTTAGCAACACTGATACTACTTTATTCCTCAAGCCAGTGTAAATAAGATGGTCAGTATAAGATTTTGTTAATAATGACTTTTTAAGAGCAAGATCTCGCCTTTTAATAATCTGAAGAATATCACTGTTAAACCATGGAAGAGAGAATTTCTTAGGCCTACTCTTCCAGGTTTTCGTATATTTACCTATTAATTCACTTAAAATAGAGGCAAAATTGTCTGCACTGTGATTTAAGTCTGACTCTTTAATAACCTTTTCGCAATTAACTTCCTTAAAGTCATGTTCAAAGTTAACTACTTTTGACTTGGGAATTCCTGTTGTTAAAATCTGATTTTCTGTTTTATTATGATGAGGTAAACGTTTTCTAGTTAATTTTCTTACGATCAGTGTCATATGGTCTGAAAGACAAGTAATAAGATCATATATTTTCATTACCCTCTCTAGTCTATTCATGAAAATCAGATCCAAAAGAGTTTCACTTTTTCTTGTGATTCGAGTGGTCAATTGTTTAAAATGAAATTTCTCCATACTTAATTTCAACGGTGATTTAAAATTTTTAACTATCCAATTAATATTAAAATCACCAGACATCATATATTCACAGCTGTTATCAACAAGAGAAAGAAGATTCTTTTGTTCATTATAAAACTAATCATGACATGAAGGATTATAAAGCACAACTATATTAAATTTCATATTTGGAGAAAGAATAACATTTAATCCCAAACACTCCATGTTCACCTTCAATTCAAATTGTAAATATCTAAAATGCTCCCTTATATAAATGAAAACACCACCACCCCTTCCACTGACCCTATCTCTCCTATAACAAGTATATCCTGGTACATTAATTAGGTTAGTAAGAACATTATGATTCAACCAAGTCTAAGAAATGCACAAAAAAAAATCCAAATTGGAATCAATAAGTAAATTCTGTATCTGATCTAATTTTGGTAGTATACTTCATATATTTATATGTCCTCCCAGAATTCCTTTAGGTTTACTTCCAGAGTTCCAGATGACTTTAGCATGATTCACAGATTGAAAGAGTCTTGACTTCCTCTGTTTCAATATTGCATGATTTATTGCATGCCTTTTGGCTCTTGTAAAACTCTGTTGGCATTCGTCCGTTATTGCAGACTGGCCATTACAGTAATGACAATGACACAGTAACTGGCATATAAGGATTAATGTGAGGCATAGAACTCACCTCAGTGTCTGATCTCAGTAAGTGATCTCAGATTGATCAAACACTACTGCCGCTGCTTTTACTCCTGCTAGACAGCACAGCTCTGCATTTTCCACTTCATCCACAATTGGTAACTTCAGCCGCTGCCCAAGTTCACCTGTCGATTCATTACGCTGTGCCGAGTCTTAAATGGCCGGACCAGTCTCGTCACCCCTCCGCACCTCCCCAGGCGATCCCCAACGACAGCCAGGGACAGCTCCATCGGGACAAACGCCATCCAGCCTCGGAGTCAGGGTAAATTGCAGATGTTATTGACATTATAATTGGCTGGAAAGCTGTAATCGTTACATGTAGCTCTGCCTCCATCGGTGTGAAAAACTGGCCCAAGATTTAGGTGTACATCTCCAGATGACAGCAGCAGAAGTAGTAAAAATTTAGCTGGGTACATTGTAGCGTAACCAAATCCAAAGAAATGCAGTTGTGTCTTTTCTGTTAAAATGCCCAATGGATCAGCAGAAATGGAGTTTGCTTTAACCTCAAAAGTCTTTGGTGCATTGTACGCAAGTAAGACGGGCATCAATATTAGGACACCACAGATGACAAGGTACAAGCTGGGAGTGCTTTGAACATCTTTGCCTTTGATTTCAAACATATTTATGTTAATGGGGGGGGTGTCTTCCCTGTTCAAGTATTGCTCCAATACTTGAACAGGGAAGACACATATATTGGATGATAGAGACCCAACAGAGACAAAATGCACAGACTTTGATTTTAATATAAGGGGTAACTGAGGAACACGGGTGCACAGAATGACTAACTGGACTAAAGAAAAGGAACAGGACCAAATAAGGGCACACAGAAACAGGTCCATATTCCTGGCATATCGTTCCCTTTCTGGAAGGCACATCATACGCTCCATGCACATCACAGTTCCGGGTTCGCGTGTACTGGGCTGGCAACTTCCGCTAGCAACTTCCTGTTTATACACGGACTGAAGCTGGACAGCTATGGCGCTCTTTTATAGTCGTTGTCTTCAGGAATTACCCCATCTCACGGTAAATGACATTGACCGACTCGTAAAAACATCATGTGCCGCTCCCAACAGCAAGCGGGAAAAGGGATTTAAAATGTACATCGGCAGCTATATCGACAACTATGAGGGTAAGTAGCTAACGTTATCATGCTACATTATAATCAAGAAACTGACGTGACTGAACTTGTTAACGTTAACTACAGTGTTTCCCATACATTGACTAATTTGTGGCGGCTCACCACAATATCAAAATTGATCACCACACAATGATTTTCTATGTTGTACTTTTGAAATGGGATGAAATCCTTTAGAACATAATATTGTTAGAATGCTGTTGGGATGTCAGGGTTAGCATACTATAACCAGAGAGGGTAAAGCGTTAATCAAGGATCTTTTTATAACGTTACAGCTACTTGTCAAGATCGACTTGTCGTGCAGTATAACTACAGTATAGACTATTCATTTTATTGACTCTGACCCCCCCACACCACAAATACAATTCAATTCTGTGGGAAACACTGAGCTTTTTTGTTTTACAATACTCTATTAGAACAGACAAACTAGCACAGTGTAAGAACAGTGTAACCCAGTTTCAAAATGTATTTTCATCTTTTTCCCTAACAGTGTCAATAAAAAACAAGGTGACAGGAGAGGTCTGCGTGAGGGCAGTCTGTCATAGATCCATGAGGAAAAATGAAAAGCCACACGAATTGAGAGTAGGGTGACTATAGGGTCAATGTTAGGGTAATGGTTAGGCCGGCTGATAAGTTGCATTATCTAAATGTACATGGCTCAGTCTACTGTTTATGGATATGAATGGGTAGGCCTATGTGGCTCTCATCTACAATACAACCGTATGCTTTTATTAGTTATATTTTTCTCTTGTTAACAGCTCTTGTTTAGCTCTCAAGAGGTATTTCTGATCTAAGCTTCTATTTTTCCCTAGATGGTGTTAAAAGACTCGAAACCTGTCATTTTGGTGAGCACCCACTGCTCCTGTGTGGCGGGGTGTGCCTTATGCAACCATTTGGTTGCACTACTATACCAAACAGCACACTTTTCACAATTAGGCATCCCTGCTGTACCCCCAGTGCACAGTTGCACAGAAACTGAGCAGACCTGGCATAAGCCAAGGACCTTGGTAAGTCATCTATCTGTCATGTGAATTGTACCTATGCACATGTAACTATTGTGATGCCATGTCAAAATGTGTCATTGCTGTCAGGGTGTTAGGCCAAGTCCAGTGGAAGACATGGAGGTCCGCAAACCCCAAAATTCTACTGCTGTTTGTGTAAGGTGAGATTACGCTAGCTTTAGTTTAAGCTATGTGTTGATGTGGTTAATATGTATGCTGCAGTTTTTTAAACATTTTTTCATTTCAACATTTTCAGAAGTTCTCTCTACAAAGCACTTGACGGGGAAATGCCAGATCTCTCCACATTGAGAGTGGCAGAAGTCTATAAGGACTTCCCCCCTTTGCTTGCACCTCTGGTGACCACCATGGGTATGTCAGTGGAAGTCCCATTAGTTCAGACAGCTTTTGGGGCTGTCCAGGCAGGGAGTGTGCTTTCATTTCAGCAAAAAACACCAGAAATGCGGGAAATCATCAACATCCCAGACGCCCCTGCACAACCTTCCCTTCCCATCCATGACTATAGGCTTCAGCCAACCACATGCGCCTATGTGTTATCAGAAGAGGAACATGTATGTATGAAAACGCTACAGGTGTCATTTCACATGGCCCACATGATTGAAGCTGCAACACGGGAGCAGTGCTCATGCCAGGAATGGCATCGACTGAGAAAGATGCGAGTCACATCTACACGCTTCCATGAGGCATGCCATGTTCGCTATCATACATCAGCTGAAAATCTGGCACACAGAATTTTGAGGGGGACTGTCATGACTAAGGACATGAGGAGAGGAGTCGATATGGAGCCAGTTGCCGTGACAGAGTACTGCAGATTAAAAAATGTGAACTATTCACCCTGCGGCTTCATTATACACCCTGATGCTCCATGGCTGGGATGCTCCCCTGATGGAGTCGTGTTTCATCCTTCTGAAAACCCCAAATATGGCCTGCTGGAAATTAAATGCCCCAACGTCAAGAGTTATGTTGACTGTCCCTACCTGAAAATGTCTGGTGGCTCTTTACAGCTTAGGAGGCAGCACAAGTACTATTGGCAAGTACAAGGTCAGATCCTCCTAACAGGTTTGGAGTGGTGTGATTTCGTGGTATGTGCGCAGGAGGACATGCTTGTTGAGCACATACACAAAAATGTATATGTAATGCGTACCATTAGAGACCGAGGAGATTTTTTTTTTTTACCCACTACCTACCGAAGTGTTTGTGTGTTTAAGTAATTTCAGATGTGTGAGGATGGACACTGGTTTACAGCGGCCCTCACAACCCACCCCAGGCCTTTCAAGTGTGCATATTGTATATAGTTCTCTGCAAACCTATGGTGGCATCATGCCTTCACTGTGCATATTGTATATAATTCTCTGCAAACTTATGGTGGCATCATGCCTTCAGTGTGCATTGAACAACCACACATAAACACATATTATATTGCTATTTTATTGTATTTGACTGTAGATAGATTTATGAGTGAAGTTACTGTAGGATTACAAATTTAAGAAATGTTGATCATATGTTCTGAAATAGCTTCACAGGAAAATCTAAAGTGAAGTATATTCTATTTAGCCTCTAAAGGTACAGATGATGACATTCTAAGAAGATCAAATCAGGCAGCCCAGGTGTCTGAGACATTAACCTTTTGTTCTCAAGCTACAGCGATGCCTTTGTCTCTATGATAATGTGAAAGGTATGGGCAATACTGTCAGACTGACTGAATTAGCACCTATGCCTTTGAATGACACTGTTATGATAATGAGATCAGGGCTGGGGAACTCTGGTAACGGGCTGATTCCTGTACTGCATTTGCATGCTTTGTTTAGATTGACTCCACCTCTATGTAATCCTCCCCCTGGAAATATATTTAAACTGTATTGTATCTGACATTAGTCAGACGACTTTTGATGACTGCAGCGAACGAACAGCTAGGATCTCAATAAAGAGAAACTTCTGCTTCAAGATATCCAAAACGTCTCCTGGTCTCTGAGAAAAGTTCACAACAGTTTTGGTGCCGTGACCCGGATAGAGCTTCTTACCAGACATCGTTCCCGACTGAAATCCAGAACCTTTTTTCAGCTCAACAACGATTTTGTGAGTATAACTCTATCCAAAAGAACCACTAAAGACCAGTACATATAGTAATCCTCTGCGCCGCCAGAGAAGTGTTAACAAACAAGCTGCAGGGTTTGGTTAGCAAACTAGTTTATCCTCTGTTTATTCAGGGAAGGTTAACTACAGCTATTACAGTTTAGTTAACTAAGTTACCCTCTAAAGTTGTTCTTTTAGAGAAGAGTTGTTTATCCTCTGTTCACCCAGGGAAGTTTAGCATTACGTGCTAAAATTGTTTATCCTCTGTTTCATGGCAAATCCTCTGTTTTAAGCAGGGAAGTTTAGCCTTAAAATGCTAAAATTTGTTATCCTCTGTTTTGGCAGAGAAGTTTAGCATTAAGTGCTAGTAGTTTGTGTTGTCCTCTGTTAGTTCAGGGAAGGTTAACAATAGTTGATCTGTGTTAACAAGCGTACCCTCTGTTGATCAGAGAAGTTTTAGTGTTGTGATTGCGTGGTAGCAAGGAAACTCGCAAAAATGGTTAGAAAGAATGCTAGGCTAATTCCAACCACAGAGAAAGGTGGACTAGCTACGCCATTATGGACAGACGATGAGTTTAAATCATTGTTAGGAGAGCATATGGACTCAATAGTGACTGAGTCAGTAAAATTTGATTTGACAAAGAAATTTGGTATTGATCCAGATAAAGTTTGGTCAATTGAAGAATGCAAAAAGGTACTCGGAACATGTATCCGAAAGAAAAATCTAAAAGGCATTATCTGCTGCCACAGAGAATTTACACTATCATTAGCACAAGAACAAGCTCAGTGCATCACTAAGTTGAAAGAACAAAACCAACAGCTGCACACTAGATTGTCCCGTTTCACTAAAAAGGTGGGCTATAACCAGGCCTCAACCAAAAGTGATTCAAAAGACCAACAGTCAGATGAAAGCTATCCTGACTTACAGTCTTCATGTAGACCAGAAGACAGTGGCAATACTGTAACAATGGAGAAAGATGCAGTGAATTCAGTGAAGGTATGTGGTGCTAGGAGAAGATCTCAGGGAATTGAGAAAATTGAAGGTGTTTCTCCAAACTCTTCTGTTGTCCCAGTACAAACGGTTGCCAAAGCGCTAAGACCCAAAGACATAGAGAGATTGTCCCAGAGCTTACCTTCAGCATGCACACATTTTTCAGAATTTAGAAGAACAATGAACAGCAAAATGCGTCTTTATGACATGTCGTTACCAGAAGTCACACAGCTGATGTCACAAATTCTAACTGAATCTGAATTCAACAGTTTTGAGTCTGCTGTTACTTCTGAACTACAACATGCCAGTAAAGGCGATTTGAGAGAAGGGGTTTTAAAAATTCTAAAGAATATCATAGGACCCAAAACAGACTGGTCCAGAATCACTAACTGTGTGCAAAAGAAGGATGAAACTGTAAGTGAGTACACTGAAAGGTTTTGTCAGTCAGCTGCAGCATACAGTGGAATAGCTGACACTCCAGAGAAGGTACTGGATGATAAAGGACCACTAGCTCGTACATGGTTTGATGGTCTTTTAACAGAATATAGAAATGCACTGCCTTTCTTAGATCTCACATGGTCCAATAGAACCCTGCAAAGCAACTTGGACAGGTTAGCTATTTGGGAAAGAAACTCTGATGTTAAAGCCAGAGTAAAGATTGCAGCAGCTTCCTTTAAGTTGAAAACAGAGAACCGACAGGAAAGTAAATGTCCTAAGAGAGAGGGTAGTTGTCATTACTGCGGTAAACCTGGACACTTGATGAAAGAATGCAGGAAAAACAAAAAATACGTAAAAGAAATGAACAATGTTAATCAGCTTTTACACAGTCTGCTAGCATTGCTAAAACAGCACCTCCCCACTACACCAAACTCACTGGGCAGCTTGCTGAGGTGCTAACCGTTAAGGCTGTGAATTCTTAATTACCCCAGTAATCTACAACAAAGATGAAAGACTCTTTGTTAACAGAACAAAGGGAAGTTATGATGTCTACCAGGACTGATGTTTAATTAGAGGACTGAAATGTAGTGATTGCATTGTTTTGGAAATACATGTATTTTTGTTCTGCATTAGGAACTTATGTCTCACACTATACAGTGTGCACAACACTGAAAGGGACAGATTAGGACACACAAACCAGTGAGGAGCCCAGGAAAGAACCGAAGTGCAATAAGCCTCGGGGGCAAAATCCTGCGGTGAACATTTCCTCATAGGTTTTTCCCCTTTAGTACTTTTAATCCCCACCTCACTGGTCTATTAGGTGTCAAATTAAGATTAGGTTAAGAAGAAAAAAAAAAACCACTATACGATCAACAGAAGTCTAAAAATGTCTATGCATGAATACTGCTGGTCTGCTGTTTTTTTTGTTTTCTTTTATTTCAGGTGTGCATGCCAATTCATCTTCATAAGAGAAACCCTGGTGTGAAGCATCACTTCAGACATCCATGAACAAGCTTCATGAGGACAAAGAGTCATCTGAGTGAATCTACGTGGGAAACGGACTACAGAAAACAGACAGCTTCACAGCTATTCAGGCGCCATAGACTTCAAGACTTCCACTCTTACGCTACATGATTTTCTGTGACATCATGTAGTTTGTACGACATTTCACCATCCCTTGTCGTATGTGTCAACAGTTATGGTTCTGAAAAGAACTATTGCACCTACGTAAATCTAGGACAAGACACAGGATAATGTTATATGTGCCTGTAACTTTTACAAGTTACATGACTGCAAGATGGGGCTTATGTTAACCAACATAGGCTACAGAATGGACTTATGGAGGTTTAAATTTGTTTTATGTGAGAGTTATTAGAACTCTC
>NW_027394277.1:6548849-6617792 GCF_049309525.1 Garra rufa
TTGTTTGTTCATGTTAGTTCACACTGCGTTAACTAATGTTAACAAGATTTTAATAATGTATAAGTAAATGTTGAAATTAACATTAACAAAGATTAATAAATGCTGTATAAGTGCAGTTCATTATTAGTTCATGTTAACTAATGTGGTTAACTAATGATAACTAAAGAACCTTATTGTAAAGTGTTACCGTACAAATACAACCTAACTGCAATTCAGTGATGCACTGTAATGCATGTGAAGATCAGATGCAAAAACTCCTATGTCTGTCTTTGATTTGAAGAATTAGGTAAGGACTGTATTTGTGCTGTAACAGGTGGATTTGTATCTGCACTGGTGTGTCTGTAAGAACACATAAGAATCAAACTGCTGATCAGGTTGAGTGGTAACAGTGAGTGGTCTGAAATATCAAGGTATAACAAAAAATATTAGATGTACATAGGGCTGTGCAATTAATCAAATTCAGTTTCGATTTCTGCTTCAATGATCATGAAAATGCAGTAATCGAGATGAAACGATTATTGCGTTCTGCCCTTTAACCAGTGGTGCGCTTTCGCTCCTCCATAAAAGTATAGTTTCACATGCAAATCAGCAAAAATCATGTAATGTGACTTTCATAAAACGGGACGTGCTTGATTTATTAATATAATATAATATAATATAATATAATTATTTACAGTCACAGATCTTTAAATCTTTATTTAAAAGATGAATACATTGTCATAAGGATCCAGTTTCAGTTAGTTATACCTCTCTGCAAACACAAATTTAATTTTGATTTAAAAAACATCTTTTGAAATATTCATTTTGATATTTTTTTTTTCAGTCCTGTAATTTGAATACCGAAATACTGGACTTTATTCTTGTTGAGAATATCACAAATGTTATTAGGCTATGTATTAGATATAAAAAATATATAATTAGTATCAATAACTTTGGACTTTTGATAGATCTGCAGTTTGTGTCTTCAATTCATCCTACGTATAGGTATAGCTGTAAAGTATTATACGTGTTTTATAATATAAAATGATATTGATTTTAGCGAACAAGACTTTTATTTTGTTCTGGAGATGTGACGTCATAAGGCTGCGGCGCGCTCCTGCATCTGGGATTCAAACGGAGAAAGGTGTGTGTGCTTTTAACAACTGAAAGTGTTTAAATCAAGATAACTCGTTTACAGAATTGCATATAGAACTGTGAAATTATTTGTTAGCCAACAAAACACTGTAATGCTTTATTTAGTGACACTGTAGTCCCTATATAGTGAATATTTCACAATGAATTCGGTCACTGGTAGGCTAAGTAGTGTTCAAAGAAACGGATCTTTTCGAAATTCCGATTCAACTGAATCAATCGATTCACCAAAATGATTCACTGATTTGAATCGCCGCACACTTACGACATCTGCTGCTCAAAACACTGGAAATGCAACGAGAACAACAAACAGCAACTGTTTTCATGAAAGTGGAATCTGATAAATGACTACTAAACTAGGGAGATAATTGAGGCACACCCAGAGTTTTAGTTTACATTTATTTTTCTTTCTACCAAACAGAAAAACTCCTGCTGAATGAACGGAGATCCACGTGACAAACTGTTATAAGATGGTGTTTATTAAAGAGGACAGTGAAGACATGAAGATTGAAGAAACATTCAGAGTCAAACATGAAGATACTGAGGAACAAAAAAAGATGGTGTTTATTAAAGAGGAGAATGAAGACATGAAGATTGAAGAAACATTCAGACTCAAACATGAAGATACTGAGGAACACACAGGTTGGTTTTCATGTTTCAACAAATTCATTTGAACCTTATTAAAATGTCCAGCTCTATAGCAAAAAAAAAAAGTGTGTATATATATATATATATATATATATATATATTGTGTGTAACATTTAAACACAGTATCTACTTTTGATTAGAAAACAATGAAAGCGGTATCTGACAAAAAAAAAGATATTTTGCTTGAAGCAAACAATGACACTTTAGTAAGTTAACATTTGTTTTAACTGTAAGGGATTTTTTTCTGCTATCATCAAAAGTGCAATATTAAAACGTGAATGTTCATTATAATAAGCAGTAAATAGTCATATTTCAGAAACACCAGCTTGTAGCTTGTTATTGAAGATGCAGGACAGTCACCTAGTAGTGCGTTACAATAGTCCAGTCTAGTCGTCATGAATGCATCATAACTTCTCTGGGTGTAATTAGAAAATATTTCTCAATTGAATGCTGCTTTTAAATTCTCTAACGTGAAGATAAACATGGCAGATTTTGTGTTTTCTTTTTTAAAGGAGCTAGTGTTTTTATTTATAATTATATGTTAGTTGTGATAAAAGCACAACAATATATATGTTACAAATTATTGGTTTTAATTATGGCTACAATTAATGGCTAAAATTAGAAAGAAATGTGTTTAATAGAGTCAGATCATCAGCAGTATTTGTCTCAATGAGTCTGGTCTTCATTTACCATTGGCTACTTGGTGAAAAAGATGCCAATAAGCCACAGATTTTAAATGTACAATCTTTATGTTGTTTTACATTCCATTTAATGTGAAATAGTTTATTGTCAAATAGTTAGTTTTTTTAATTAATTGGCAGCACTACTCTAAGTGTTTTGATGTCTGTTGCTTTCTGCCATTAAACTGCTGTTAACTTCCATTTTTCTTATTTGACCTCAGACCTGATGGCACTGAAAGAGGAGAGTCAAGAACTCAATGAAACAGAAGAGAAAGATCAAAATGAGGAACATGATTTCAAAACTGAAGAAAAATCAGTTAGTTGCTCACAGAATAAAAAGACTTCCTCACCAGAAATAAATAAGAAACCACACACTACAAACCTTAATTCTAACATGAGAATTCAGACTGGAGAGAGACCTTACAGCTGCCAACAGTGTGGGAAGAGTTTTACAAAGAAAAATAACTTTACTGTCCACATGAGAGTTCACACTGGAGAGAAACCTTTCATCTGCAAATTTTGTGGGAAGAGTTTTACACAGAAACATTACCTTACTGTCCACATGAGAATTCACACTGGAGAAAAGCCTTTCATCTGCAAACTGTGTGAGAAGAGTTTCACATGTAATAGAAAACTTAAGACTCACATGAGAAGTCACTCTGAAGAGAATCCATTCCAGTGTGATCAATGTGGAAAGAGTTTTACTCTGAAATGTAATCTATATTGCCACATGAGAATTCACACTGGAGAGAAACCTTACTCCTGCAAACTGTGTGGGAAGAGTTTCTCACGAAGTGGAGTTCTTAAGACTCACATGAAAATTCACACTGGAGAAAAGCCTTTTACCTGCCCTCAGTGTGGAAAGAGTTTCAAGTATAAAGTAAGTCTTAAGATTCACTTGAGCATTCACACTGGAGAGAAACCTTACACCTGTGAACAGTGTGGAAAGAGTTTCACACATAAAGTAAACCTTAAGGTTCACATGACAGTTCACACTGGAGAGAAACCGTACAAGTGTGTTCAGTGTGAGAAGAGTTTCACACGTCAAAGCAGCCTGATAAATCATGTGCAAACTCATTCTGGAAAGAAACTGACGTTTTCTTCAATGCAAGAAGAGGTTTAGAAAATTAGCCATTTCTACAATAATCTACACATGCCTTTGAAATACATACAATTGTAGTACTAAAGTACCAAAATTAATATCAAAATTACTAAAACATTGTTTAAGAGTGTACTGAGAAAAAAGGTGTGTGAAATCTAGTCAGTGTTCACACCGGAACTGAATGTGGATTACATCTGGTCACCTTCATGCATCCTTCATATCTTTTTGTTTCACCACAAGGCTTTTTTGTTTTGTTTGTGTACTTCTGAGGCCATACCAGACCAAATCTTCAAATTGTGACTATGTAGAGCAGTGTTTCTCAACTCCAGTCCTCGGGACCCACTGCTCTGCACATTTTGTATGTTTCTGAGTCTGACACACTCAGTTCAGTTCATGAATCTTTCTACTAATGAGCTGATGATCAAAATCAGGTGCCTTAAATGAGGAAGACATACAAAATGTGCAGAGCAGTGGGTCCCGAGGACTGGAGTTGAGAAACACTGATGTAGAGTATGTCACTCAATTCCATGTGTTGATCTCTCTGAATCAAAATATTACTAATTATAATAATACAGCATTTTTTCTGTTGCTAAATTACACAATTCGGTCATTTTTAACAATACACTGCTCACACAGTGAGTAAAACTATTCAAAAATAGCTGTACAGACAGTTCAGGGAGCCATTGTTGATCAGGAAGCTCAGAAAGCCATGGCAGATCATGGAGCTCAGGAAGCCATGGTGGATCAGACAGTTCAGGAAGCCATTGTGGATCATGGAGTTTGGAAAGCGGTGGCGGAGCGGCCCGGCCCCTACGGCCGGAGTTATAGCCTGGGGGTCATTAAGAAAACATACTACACAACAAATTAAATATTTACATTAAATTCTAACAAATGACAAATGTTACAGCCACACAATACATTATGTTTATAAAATATCTATACATTCCTACATGTAAATTATTGCATACAACACCACCATATACAGTTGATCAAAATAATAGCAATGTGACTAAAAAAGTGAGTAAAGTTCAAAATCATTATAACTTTTATTTTAGAACACTGCCAATTCTATTCTAAATCAAAACAGGAAGAAAAAATGATCAAATTTGTTATTACTTTACTGAAAATGGAGAAAAATAAACATTAAGCTGTTCAAAATAGTAGTGTCTGCATTTTATTTTACAAAGTCAAACATTTACTGTATAAACTGAAAACATGTTGTAGATTTAGCTTTCTTGTGAATCACTGAACTTATATTTAGTTGTATAACCAGAACTGCTTCACAGCTATGTTGCACAGAGTCAGAGTTGCACAGAAACTTCTGGCACCTGTGAACAGGTATTCCAGCCCAGAACGAGACAGTCGCTGCGTTCGAAACCGCATACTTCCTTACTATATAGGAGGCAAAAAGCAGGAGGCGAGCAAAAAGTATGTTTGAATGTTCAGTATTCATAAAAGAGTATGCGAGAATTAGTAGGCGAGTGCACTAATTCTCACAAGGTTCGGACGAACGTATACTTAAAGTGCGTTCGAATATGCCTACTTACCTGCTATATAGTAGGAAAAAAGAGTACGTGAAGAAAGAAGTACGTTCGAAACCTCAGTATTCATAAAAGAGTAGGCGAGAAATCCCCGGATGTCCTACTGCTTCAGCCCAGATTCTGAAGTGTTCATCTGATGCACATCATCGAACGTGATTGGGAACCACAACGAGGGTGTTAACAAATGTATTACAAACCAAAACACGGTTCCCTGTCTCAAAATCGTATTTGTTGAACTGTATTGTAATCTGCTGATCAGCATAAGGTGTCAAGGCGTTAGACAGTAACGTTAAGGTATATTTGTGATTTCGCTGTAAAACACGTTTTATTACATATAGTGACCATAGACATCTTAAAGATGATTACTAAATGTCTATTTAACAACTGACAGGAACATGTTGTAAGAGAATTAAATAAGCACATGACAACACCAAACAGAGATCTAAATGAGTGATGGACGTTATGTGAGTTTATGTGGAGTTCACTGCTGTCAACACTGCTTTAGATGAATGTAATGTAAATAAACACATGTACATATAGTAACTAAACATGAGTTATCTATTTCATTTGTCTACTGTTGATAAATTCAGGAGCATTTGTATTGGATAAAAATCCAATTAACACAACAGCTACCTCATAAATATTGTGTGGTGGAGCAGGACCTGAAAGGAAAGGTGTCAGCAGCATTTGTGGGGAAAAAAGTAAAATCTGAAACTTAAAATAAAGTTAGGTAATTTTGTTAGTTCTAATACAGAGATCTAATGACATTTGTGCTGTTAAAAGGACAACTTTTGTATTGTATTTGTGCATCTTTGTATGATCTGAAATGTCTGCAGACTGGTTTGTGCAGTGAGAAAAGAGAAATCCACAGCAGCATCCTGGAAATGGTCTAGTGCCATCGATGAGACCCTCCATCACTCCACCTGCTCTTTGTCTCATCTGGACCAGATGTTGATGTGGTCTCTTCATCCTCAGAGACCAAAGAGACAGCGAGAGCATCTAGACAAAAAACTAAAATACTAATATGTCTGAATAATGCTTTGTTCCATGTGCCTTTGTTTACGTTCATTGTCATTTTTTTATATTTTTTTACTAATTTATCCATGTTTCTGTCAGTAAATAGAATATAACTGTTTTATTAATATATGCATTAATTAATTACTTGATTGGAAAAAAAAAACATGCTTGTTTTACTAAAAATAGAATTAATTACAGGTCAGCATTTATCATTGTTATTGATCAGTGCATTTAAGGTAATGCAACCCAAAATGAACCCAAAATGTTTCCGTTATACTGCAATCAGGGACAGCTGTTTCTTAAACATGAAAATGAACAAATTTCATCAACATCAAAATATTTATAGAAAGATTAATTGAACCTGTCGCTCATATGTTTTAAATTGTTGCGCCTGTTATAACGTCATTTGTCACATGACAATGTCAACATGGTGTAAGACGTGCAGATCACATCCATTGAGTATACTTACTGAGTGTGCGGTTTCGAACGCAGCCAGCCCCTTCGACCGAAGTAATGCTGCCCATGATGACAATCACTTCCGCTTCCTCAATTTCAAACTGAATGTCTTCACTCAGTCCCAGCAGAGGAGCCACTTCTTCAAATTTGGTTCTCCGGGTTGTTGTCAAGTACAGACACCCAGCAAACTCTCTGGTACTCAAATGAGACAACTTGTATGTGGAACCAAACGCTACCTTGTCAATGAACGTTTTCACACGTGAGTTTAAAATATTCTATCTAACCCCAAAGACTTGAGTTTTTTAGGCGACCATTATTTTAGAATGTTTCGCATTACTGTTTCCATGGTGACGCGTCATGTGACACACCGCACCCACAACAAGCATGCTCACTATATTATGAAATATCTGGTATTCTGATTTCGAAATATGTGCAATTAAATGTATTTAAAAGTCCAAACACTTTTATAATGACCGCATTAGTTATTCTTTACCGGGTGATGGGCGCGCCATGTTTGTTCCCGCATGAATCCGATCTGTGGGATTTAACCAGAGGCGGACAGAGTACACCGTTTCATTACTTGAGTAAAAGTAGAGATACCCCTTGCTAAATTTTACTCAAGAACAAGTAAAAGTACTACAGTCAGATGTCTACTTAAGTAAAAGTACTTGAGTATCAAGAGGACAAGAGTACATTTTCTAAATATTGCATTACTACTGCCACAGTGCTTACATTTATGTACAGAAACGTCCTACATGAAGTTATGAAAAATGTTAATGTTAATAACTTGGAGAATGTAAAAGGAATTGAAAGTCAAGAAAAAAATCAAGTCCTTTTCATCTTTTTACGATGTTGCTTTATTACAGCTGCATAGAATTATTGTTGAATGTAAAGGTTTAAAAAATAAAAAATAAACATTTTCCTTACCAAGTTGTAGGACTGTGTCATTGCCGGTCCAGGAGGTTTTGAACCTTGGAACGAGAATGGCTGCTGCAGTTAGCTCTGGCTCTGAGGTCATGCTCTCAAACAGCTTCCTCAAACGTTCAAGAAGAACATCAACAAGTGGCTTGCAAAATCTGAGTGACGGTCTGGACTTTTCAAGCTTGGTTGTGAGGGTGATTATTGTCGGGAGCAGCCAGCCCATCTGAATGTTGACTTCTCCTTGTAGTATGTTCAAGGACTTCGCAACTGGACTCATGATGGTGACATATTCCCCTAAAAAGACTATGTCAGCTGGACTGTACCTAATAGAAACAGAAGAAAATAAATAAACATATTTCAACAAAATGTTAGAACCCCTGTGCAATGCTGGACATTTATTTATTTGTCTATGTACCTACAGCAGATAATGTGGTAAGCATTACTCTAACAAAATAAGAACACAATTATACATTACATAAGCTACTTACATTGGAACATTGAGTGCAGAACAGACCATTCTCACAGACCCCTCTCCTTGGTCTCTAATGATTCTGACCACACGTTCCACGGCCCTGAAAGAGGAGCTCCATTGAGTTGAATTAGGCTGTACCAAGTGAAACTTACAGTGTTCGTCAATAAGCTCTGCATTTTGAGGAAACCTTGATGCTTTATTCCAGAGTGCCGGACACTTAGAAAAGGCTGATCTAGACAATTTCTTGTAAGCTTCTGTCTTATTAGCCCGATCAACATTGACTGTATAAACTAAATTTAGTAAGTGGCATGCACACCGATGGTGTTTCGGCAGCTGATACTAAGGCCCATCATCTTCCTCCAGAATGGCTTCCACATCCATGAATTCCACCTCCTCTTCATCATCAAATGCATCACAATCATCTCCTACTTCATCGATTGTGCCTTCTGCAACTAACTCTTCATTGTTATTTTCGTACTGCTGACCAAAGACACAGAATGCCTTGACAAAATTCAACCCGTTGTCTGTAGTAGATCTAACAACCTTTAGACTTATTTCATACTCTGCATGAATGTCGGTCAAAACAGCTGCCAAGGCATTGAATGTGTGGGAGCCCTTTAGTTGACATCAAGCAAGGGCAGCTGAACAACGTTCAAAACTGCAAGAATTGATCCAGTGGGCTGTTACACCTATAAAGCTCCTTTTCCTGGCTGTCCAACAGTCAGTAGTGGTGGCAATGTATGGTACCTTTTTGATTTTGTTCTTGAGATTTTCTTTAATTTTAGATGTAGCTGAATCAATATTGCGCCACACAGGTGTGCAGGACATGACAGCACTACTCGGTTGTAATTCTATAATAAGGTCTTGGAAGGATGGTTTCTCAACCAGGGAGAAGGACTGGAGACCTTGAATGATGAAGCGGAGGATAGCCCGATCAACTGTCTTGAGACACCTGCTTGGTCTCCAGCAGCTTCGGTTGCTTTGCCTTGAAGCCTGTTCCACCTTCTGATGGCCTCTTGCAGGCTGTTGAAGTCAGTTGACAGTATTCCTCCAGATGTGTCTTATGTCTTCTCTGTAAAACACAGTATAATATTTCAGTTTACACTATAATAAACTAATAAATACAAAAGATACTCATCATGATGTAGTCTACATAGCAGTATTATTAATTATGAAGTGCTGGTTGTTCATAATTTTCCAATGGCTCCAGACTAACTATTTAAATTTACTGGTGCAACTAACTTTAATTTATGCAGACCAGGAGCTTCTGACATTCTAACAAGTACTGCAATATTAGGTCAGGAAAATATAAGACTTTGGGTAGCATATCTCTCATGTATTTAAATACAATTGTAGGAAACAGCCATTTTTTATGGTATAACAAGACAGGTATAAGTACACTCAAGAGCGTTTCCTTGGCTGGAGATTCAGGCTTGGTGGCCATTTTGACCCGGGGATTCAGGAACGGCGGTAATCTTGGTCAGGGATTTAGGCTTGCCGCCCTTTGAGCCGGGAACTCAGGAACAGAGGCCGTCTCGGCCGGGAACTCAGGAACGACAGCCCAGACTTGGCTTGACTCAGAACCTTGATTTGATTCAGGAAACACAGCTGTAACTTGACCTGTCTTGGAACCTTGACTTGATTCTGGATGTTCAGCTGTGTCTTGTCTTGACTCAGGAAGTGCTGCTGTGACTTGACTTGGTTTTGAAGGAACAGCTGCGACTTAGCCCGTCGCATGAATTTCAGTTGCAATGTGACTTGACTTAGCAGGAACAACATCTGTGACGTGATTTTACTGTTCAGGAACAGCTGTGACTTGACCTTGAGGGAACAACTGTAATTTGACTTGATGAAGAAACAGCTGTGACTTGACTTGACTCCGAGGGAACATCTTTGACTTGATTTGGCTTTGAAGGAACCGCTGTGACTTGACGTTGAAACAGCTGTGACTTGACTTGAAGTTGAAGATACTGCCGTGATTTGACTTGAGGTAGAAATAGCTGTGACTTGACTTGAAGTTGAAGAAACTGCCGTGACTTGACCCAATGTTGAAAATACTGCTGTGACTTCACTTGACTCTGAGGGAACATCTTTGACTTGATTTGGCTTTGAAGAAACAGCTGTGACTAGACTTAACCTTGCTGGAACAGCTGCGACTTGACTTGACTCAGGAGGTGCTGCTGTGTCTTTGCTTGACTCAGGATCCGAAGCTGCGTCTTTGCTTAACTCAGAATGCAAAGCTGTGGCCTGGCTTGACTTGGGATGCGAAACTGTGTCTTGACTTGACTCAGAAAGTGAGGCTGCGTCTTGACTTGACTCAGGAAGTGAAGCTGTGTCTTGACCCGTCACGTGAACCTCAGCTGCCATGTAACTTGACTTAGCAGGGACAACATCAGCTGTAACTTGACTTGACTGTGCAGGAACAGCATCTGTGAGGGCGGCCATGATGCGTGCAGACTCTGGCGTTGCAGCCATCTTGCGGGTAGACTCTGGCGTTGCAGCCATCTTGCGGGCAGACTGGCGTTGCAGCCTGTTGTGCTGAGTGCTTGGCAGCGGTTTGTGGTACTGGACTGAGGGAGACTATGGAGCTTTGGGAAATGATCAGGAATTTAGGGAGTTCGGGACATGGCAGGCAGTCTGAGCTGTTGGAGCGGTATATGGCGGTTCTTGGCTTCGGGTGAGCTGGTGCGATGTGCTGTGCTTCTGAGGGGGCTGGACGATGCATCTGACTAGCATTCTCTATTTATTCTATCTCGAAATTAGAGCAGTTTAAACAGAGAGATCATAATGGATAGTATCTTTGTCCAGCCCCAAAAGAAAACACGATGCCGATAGAGGCGTCGGGCCAGCTCACCTGATGGTATAGCTCAATGAAATCCACCACATACTGTTCCAACTCCTGACCACCCTGCCGTAAACTCCACAGTCTTTCTTCAGCCGTCATGTTTTGGCGCCGTCTTCTGTTAGTTTTGTGGGTTGACACGGAGCCAGAGTGAAAACTAGAAGAGTTGGACGTAAATCCACAAACGTGTTTATTTATAAAGAACAGGGAATCCAGGTAAACTCAAATAACATAACTTCAAGACGACACAATGAAACTGAGGCACAAACGACTTATAAAGGGTGACTGATGACAAGGACAGGTGTACACACTAATCAGGAAGAAACCAACTACAGCAGAACAACAGGAGGAGACAAAGGGAGAAACCAAATCAGAACAATGACAAAGACCAGAAACACAAGGAGACATGTAACAAACAGTAGGTGGGTTTCTAATTTATTTTGAATATAATTTTTTCAAGAAATTACCTTTGTATTAATGCCTAGCTTATTAACCCATTAATATCTCTTTAAGTAATCAAATAAATACATAAACATGACAAAATACATAAATAATCAAAATACTACATCTACTACATGTAGATGATGCTTATTTTGTTATTATTATTATTATTATTTTTATTTTTTTTTTAATTGGGAGGGGAGACTGACAGACCATCCTCCACAAACACATGACACTTAAAGGAGAGGAACCTAATCAACAGGTAATCCGAGCATAATCATGTTAAAATACTATAAACTAATTTAAATATATATATTTTTTATAAATTATTTATAATACCTAGGTAGGCTATCTTTACTTTTATACTTTTCATAACTAAGAAATAAAATGAATGCAAAAACATGAAAGTACATTTCAGTCAAGTCAGTTACACTTCTGTACACTAAATCTTTGTTTCTGATGTAATTATTTTCGATGATGGAAAAAATACCACGTTCTTATTCACGCACCGGACAGGAAGCCCAAGCATTTCCTTTCTACTTCAAATCTGCTCATCATCACACAAGGCTGACAGAATCACAGAATCAGAAGAATAGTTGAGAGAATTAAAAGGTAAGCATGGTGAACTGTAATGGAAATTGTTTAATCTTGAATATCTATTAACGTATATTACATGTAACACGTTACATTTAAGTCACATCTCTCTAAAAGCAGGACACACAAGAAATTGGATAATGTTTAAGAGTGAAGAATTTCTTTAAGTGACTTTATGGTCTCAGGGGGATGGTATAACAAGACTGAGCAAGCTTTGAGAATAGCCAGACATTGAAGGTTTAGCAATGATGCTATGGGGGATGACTAAGGAATTTTGTTATCTTGAAATCTATACCTTTGACTATAAAAACCGAGGTGAGAGACTGCCTCTCATCTCTTTGCTCACAGACTCAAGCTGTGTGTAAACCAGATCATTCTCTGCAGAGAAATAAAGACTAGACAAAGACAAAAACCGGTTTGGTCTTTCATTTCAGTCTTATTTTATTTTACTTTTGAAAGTTTTAACGTTTTATTCTCAGGTCACTTTATTTTAATATTACCACAAAGCGTGCTAGCACTTTCTGTTAGCTAGCAAAGACAACAAGCTTCAGCGCCACATTATCTCCGTGTTTAAAAAAAAATAAATCAAAGACAGTATTTAATGTGTTGTTCTCTAGTGGACAATTTATTTATGTTTGTGTGTTTTCTCACAGTTGGATAGATAACGAGCCCCACGCATTTTTGTTGGAAGGCTCATCACCATCCTCTGCAACTGTCTAAACAGTCACTCATGTCAGAAGCCTAATCTACAGGTAACGTTAATGCAAACACACCCATTTTGAAGTAATGTAAACTTTTTAAACATCTTTAAGAACAGTTTGGTTGGATTTAACTGGCATTAACATGTGATGCTTAAAGCAGTGGCGGTTCTAGACAAATTTGACTAGGGGGGCCAAGAAGGGGCCAGTGTTTAACCAGAGGGGCACATTAAAAAATGACAACAAGTGATATTTAAAGATTATAAACTTTATTTTACTTTAAAATCATACAAACATTTTAGGGATGCTCATATTGACAGTTCACTGTTAATCGACAGTAAGAAGTACTATAAGTTAAACGGTTAATTTTTTTTTTTACGTTTGCTGCATGGTGAAAGAAAAAAATAATGTTTACTCACGGGCGTGTGTCGACACGTGCAGTGCGGCTGTTTAGACATATTTTGATGAGTAAGCACCTGCTTTACCTTCTCTTAGTTTGTGTAACTCATGTTGTAGCCTATGTGCTGCACGATAGCAATGGCGATGTTGCGTTATCAGAGAGTGAATCCATGAATAAATGAATTCAAATTCTGAATTAATTATAGTCTTAAAAGTGCGCGCTCCCCTTACAATCACTGGAAAGCTGTCACTCATACATTACTGTAGTTCATCGCAATCTCTCAAAGTTAATAAAAGGTAATAAAATCACATTTACACAGTACAATTAATCTCTTATTTACATCATGTCTACACTTTCTTTGTTTTAATGAGAGAGTTCTCAGAGGTGTAGAATTTCAGCAGAACTAAACCGGCACTTGATCATGAACTAACAACATCTGTATATTTTTATTAACTAACGTTAACAAAGATTTTACAAAGCCATTTACAAACTTGATTTAATTATCAGTGTGAAAAACAAAAGTAACACGGTTATGTGCAAGAACAACAAGTCACTCACGAAATGAAATTGTTTTGCTTACCTTCGACTCTTGCAACAGGAGAAATAAATCGTAGCTCCTCTATCCAAGAGTAGTTTGTGTGCGCCGCTCTAATTTACCCATTTAAGTAGAACGATGCGTCACATTAGTTCCGCTTTTGGCGCTCTTGTGTAAAACCATAATTAATTAATTTTTTTTATTTGGTCAGTAGGGGGGGCCACAGGGGTGGCCAAGGACATGTCTACAGGGGCACGGGCCTCCCTTGGCCTCCGTGTAGAACCGCCACTGGCTTAAAGTACTTAGGAGCTGCAGTGTATAACCCTGCTAAAAAAAAATTTATTTTTTATTGAATAAGGTCACTAGCTGATGACCATAAAAATTTAATCGTCAGTAACATAAATTTATGTTATTAGGAATGCGCAAGTTTTTTTCGAAAATGAGGTAAAGTAGTTGGTTTTTAAATGATATCCCTGATGAAAAAACTGGTTTTAGCTGGTCATAGCTGGTCAGCAGGCTGGTTTTAGAGGGGTTTTGGCCACCAGCTAAAACCAGCTACTTCCAGCTTAAATCAGCTAAGACCAGCCAACCAGCCTAGGTTGGTTTTAGCAGTTTTTTTGGGGGGTACTCACGGTTGTTGCTTGAATCTGCACGCTCAAGCTGTGGTGACGTTTGAACACATCACTGCATACGCGTATAGACATTTACATTTATTCATTTAGCAGACACTTTTATCCAAAGCGACTTACAATTGGGTATACAACAAGTGATTCATCCTAAGGAGGCAGATCAACATAGGAAGTGCTCAAAAATACCATATATCAGGCGTTGTTAGAAGAGTGCAGGCTAGAAAAGGAAGATCAAGAAAGAGATAAGAGCAATTTTTAAATTTTTAATTATTGACTGTGGCGGGAGGGGCAAACGACAGACACAGTGGGTGTGGCGTCAGGCCTCGGAGAGGCTTTTATTAAACAGAAAATAAGGGAAAGTGAGTCCATAAAGTAAAACAGTGTCCAAAATAAAAGGGGAGTCTGGTGTCCTCGGGTGCTGGGGCAGCGTGACGGAACGGTAGTGTTCAGAGGGGAAGGGTCCAGGAGAGGGGCGGAGTCCGGCGGCCGCGGGCGCTTTCCATACTAGCGCCGGGGTGCTAGGGCGGCGGCATCTCCGGCAGGCTCATCCCTCTCGAGCTGTCCGGCGCTGGGGCGGCGGCTTCTGGCGGCCTCAACCGGACCGCGGGTCCGGCGGCTCTCCAAACTCTTGTGGCGCGGGATTCCCTCTTCACCCCCTCCTGGACCCGCGAGGACACCAGCGTGCATGCACGGGGGAAAGAGACCGGTCTCCCGAGGAGAGGCGCGCTCGGGATTTAAACAGCGGCGGTGATGAGGCTTCATTTACATCAGGTGTCCCCATCACACGCCGCCAGCCCGAGCCGATTACACGCCCCTCCTCTCCCCTACACACCCACTCCCGTCGGGAGCCTGGAGAAGGGCGGCGAATACGGGACGGGGTGGTGATGAAAATTAGGGGGGCGGGCAGACGCCTCGCCACATTCCCCCCCCCAAGCGACATCCCCGTCCTAAGGTCGCCGCCCACGCAGGAGTGCTACCTTCCTCATCCAGGCTCCAGCGGTCGGAGTGGGCGGGGATTCCTCTCCAAGGCAACGCTCCCTCTCGCCGCGTACCGGAACAGGGACAGAAAAACCGGTATTAGTCGACAGCCTCAACCAACCGCAGGATAAGTGACTAACTGAAACATCACTTACCCTTCTTGCGGCTGGGAGGCCGTCTCCGTAGTTCTCCGTCCCCGTCCGGGTCTTCACGAGCTTTGGCGAGCGAGAGGGGATGACGTCATCAGGTGTTGCCCACTGCGCTGTCTAAGCCCCGCCTTGCCCGCATTCTCCACCACTGTGGCGGGAGGGGCAAACGACAGACACAGTGGGTGTGGCGTCAGGCCTCGGAGAGGCTTTTATTAAACAGAAAATAAGGGAAAGTGAGTCCATAAAGTAAAACAGTGTCCAAAATAAAAGGGGAGTCTGGTGTCCTCGGGTGCTGGGGCAGCGTGACGGAACGGTAGTGTTCAGAGGGGAAGGGTCCAGGAGAGGGGCGGAGTCCGGCGGCCGCGGGCGCTTTCCATACTAGCGCCGGGGTGCTAGGGCGGCGGCATCTCCGGCAGGCTCATCCCTCTCGAGCTGTCCGGCGCTGGGGCGGCGGCTTCTGGCGGCCTCAACCGGACCGCGGGTCCGGCGGCTCTCCAAACTCTTGTGGCGCGGGATTCCCTCTTCACCCCCTCCTGGACCCGCGAGGACACCAGCGTGCATGCACGGGGGAAAGAGACCGGTCTCCCGAGGAGAGGCGCGCTCGGGATTTAAACAGCGGCGGTGATGAGGCTTCATTTACATCAGGTGTCCCCATCACACGCCGCCAGCCCGAGCCGATTACACGCCCCTCCTCTCCCCTACACACCCACTCCCGTCGGGAGCCTGGAGAAGGGCGGCGAATACGGGACGGGGTGGTGATGAAAATTAGGGGGGCGGGCAGACGCCTCGCCACATGAGTCAAATAGTGTTGAAAAAGATGGGTTTTCAGCAGTCGCTTGACTGTTAAGGAGTCTGCATTCCAGATAGGGGTGGGAAGATCATTCCACCAGGCAGGAACGTTAAACGAGAATGTTCTAGAAAGTGATTTCATGCCTCTCTGTGGTGGTACAATGAGGCGTCTTTCACTAGAGGATCTCATACTTATGGAGGGAGTGTAGATACGAAGTAGTGAATGGATATATGCCAGCATCAGTGTCTTGAATTTGATGCGAGCTGTAACCGGTAGCCAGTGCAGTGATATGAAGAGAGGTGTGACATGGGCCTTTTTGGGCTCATTGAAGACCAGTCGTGCTACTGCATTCTGAATCATTTGTAGAGGTCTGATTGTACATGCTGAAAGACCGGCTAAAAGAGCATTGCAGTAGTCCAGCCTGGAAATGACCAGTGCCTGGACAAGGAGTTGTGTAGCATGCTCTGTTAGGAAGGGCCCGATCTTTCTGATGTTGTACAATGCAAACCTGCAAGATCAAGCAGTTTTAGCAATGTGATCTTTAAAAGTCAATTGGTCATCAAAAATTACACCCAGGTTTCTGGCTGAGGTCGATGGGGTAATTGTTGATGAACCTAACTGGATGGAGAAGTCATGTTGTAGAGATGGAGTGGCAGGAAAGATAAGGAGTTCCGTCTTTGCTAGATTGAGCTGTAGATGGTGTTTCTTTATCCATGCAGAGATATCCGTCAGGCAGCCTGAGATCCGCGCAGCTACAGATTGATCATCTGGTTCGAATGAAAGATAGAGCTGTGTGTCATCAGCATAGCAATGGTAGGAGAAGCCATGTGCCTGTATGATGGGGCCCAGAGATGTAGTGTATATGGAGAAGAGGAGGGGTCCAAGGACTGATCCCTGAGGAACCCCAGTGACCTCCCCTCCCCAGGCCACTCTAAAATACCTACTAGAGAGGTAGGATTTGAACCAGCGAAGTGAAGTCCCTGTGATGCCCAGTGATGAGAGGGTGGACAGAAGGATCTGATGATTCACTGTGTCAAAAGCTGCAGATAGGTCCAGCAAAATGAGTACTGATGATTTGGAATCAGCTTTTGCCATCCGCAAGGCTTCAGTGACAGACAGTAGCACAGTCTCAGTTGAATGGCCATTCCTGAACCCTGACTGGTTAGCATCCAATAGTTTTTTTAGAGTTTTGTGAGAGAAATAAAGAGTATTTCAACAAAAAAACAGGGATGTTTTAATCTAGCACTGACTAAATGCAAACAGAAACAAATAAGGTAACAATCGCTATAGAAAATACAGTATTTAAGTACTCACTTACGTGCTGTCGATTATATTTATATCATTTTTTTTACCTTTGATACACAGCAATGTCCAACTGTCCTGAGTGTGTGCCCAGCCTTCGGCACGTTACCTGTGTACGAGCTCTGCCGTAGTATCAAAGAGTGTTGAATAATATAATAATATAGAATAGTATAGAATAATATAAATTCTTTGGTAGTATACGCAAAGGCCGAAAGTGGAAATTTGCTTGCGCAAACATAATCTTTTAGTTTTAGATCAGTTTGAACAATCAGGATAAGCGCAAGTAATTGCCATTTTGAAAAGCCACTATACCCACAATCTCTGTGCACTGTCTAAACAATGAGTGTCATATACATGCGGCAGATCGCTTCCGGTGTTTGTGTATACTACGCCAGAGCGCTTACACATGTAACGTGCTGGATGATGAGCTTGCACTCAGGACAGGTGGACATTGCTGTGTATCAAAGGTAATAAAAATCATATAAATACTGTTCAGTTTCTCACAAAAACTGATAATTTCGTGTCTCAGGACATCAATGTATCATCACAAGCAGCAGGCTGTAATTTGGATTTGTCTGTGCAATTTTTATTTATTTTTTTGCTTTCAAAGATTTGGTGCCCATTCACTGCCATTATATGACTAACAAACTGCAACGGTTTGAGTTAAAAATCTTTGTTTGTGTTCTACTGAAGAAACAAAGTCACTTACAACTTGGATGCCCTGAGGGTAAGCAGATTTTAATTTTTAGGTGAACTATCCCTTTAATTATTTTGCACTTAACATGTCTTATATTCTCCACCTTTTTTTCCTGACCTGCTGACTTAATGAGCATTTTGGTGTCCAATGATCATGTCTTATCTTTGCAAATACTAGTATCGCATTAGTATTGCATCCTTTGCATGGGCATTTAATTATTTTCTGTCTTAATTACACCTGAATTTTAGGACTTTTTCACTTCTAGCCTTTCTAGACAATTATATATCACTTATAAATTATTAAATACAAAATGAATAATAGTTGTTAAGATTGATGTGGTTTGGAATTGGTAACAATATGATCAGAATTTTGCAGTTACTTAACTTGCGTATAAGTGACCCCAAAATATTCAGACCTGCTAGAATTACAGTACCTTCAATATCAATATGACAGTACCTTCAATATCTCTCCAGTAGCACAGCACCCTGCTTTCCTCTCTGTGCCGTCTGCTCCCAACTGTGGATAGCACAGGCTGAAATAAATTGATCAAATCTGCAGCATTTAGCTGCTGTGTGTTTTCCAAAAACAGTTCTTTGAACTGTGCTGGATGTGCTTGGATGGCCTCAGACAGTTTGAGTGTGTTCAGCCCTTCCATCAATCTGTAGAATAAAACATCCTATTCACTTTTTAAAATGTAAGGAGATATCCACACTCTTTTCTCTCATTATACAAATCACTTACTCTTGAAATGCAGTCTGTACACATCCTTCAACATACTGTTGTATGGAGTTGGTTACAAGACTGTCCCTCTCATCCATGTAATGTAACGCATTGTCCCCAGAACTGTAAGCGTCTCAGAAGCCTGAATAATTGCCTCTCTTGCTTGACCAATTGTATCTGCATTTGTTATCTAAGTAAAAAAACTTAGATACAACCTTTTTATGTCAATAATCGAAAACCCCTGTTTACCATAAATGTTAATTACTATGCATTTAATTTTAGTTTTTCATATGATGATATGTTGCGATGTAGAATCAGCTGATCTAAAACAGATTTTTAAATTTTTAATCCCTCAATTAGTTGGCAACACTGACAATGTCCTTACATTTTGCAGTCTTGTTGGGCTGCGTTCTCCAATAATGTTGTCTCTTAGTGCGCTACGAAGACTCAAAAGGTACACCTTAACTACAGGTATACCTTTCCTACACGTGTTCGAACTATACCTTAAGATGTTGATTTAGGTCAACCTTTTTAAGTGCGACCTTAGCAGGTGCTGTCCATGGTGGAGGTGCTGAATAGGTTGATATTGATGCCTTGATGATCGATTGTGCGCTCTTTCGTTCACAGCGGTATAGGTAAAGTATTGAGAAAACAATGTTGTAGTGGAACGCGCATTCCAGGGCCCCAGTTTATGGCAAGGGCCCCTTCCTGACCACAATAGTGGACAAAGGTTTGCTACATTTTTATTGGATCTTGGTGGACTAACATAAGCCAACTGTCCAACGCCATCAGATAAGGATGCCCGGACAACTGCCAGACACCTCATAGAGGACAAGAGACCTTTGGTACAAAACCCAGGAAGGACAGAACTTCCTATTGGTCAAGACGCAGTTTCTGCCCTTCACCCACCTTGAGACTGTTTCCTGAGGTTTGGTCCTGTGACGGCCATAAAAATTCCTTAGGATCTCCAGACGCAGCAGCAGTGGGTGAAACAAAGAGAGATCACAAAGATCCATCCAAATCCATTCATAACTACGTTTTCAAACCTTGAACTGATGCGAACCATAGCACACACATCTTATACTTATTTAGAGAAATAAGTATTCTCACGGACAGAAATGTGAGTGAACATCTTACACAAACTCAGCTGTTAATGGACAAATGAATGCATGCACGACAGTTCAATCTTTTCCCATCATGTTTTGACTTAATGTGTTCATTAAATGACCAAATGTTTTCTGATTGTGTTTTGGAAAGTGAGAAATGCACCAGTAAAACATTATTGACACTTTTCTAACTTTGTGTTTGGACTATGCAAATGACTTCCACAAGAGGAAAGAAGGGTGGGCTACCATGCCCCCCCCAGCTCTGATGGAACCAGCCAATCACAGCATGGAAGTGGAGAAGTGCCAAACTGCAATCTCCTCCTCATCGGAAAAGTATAAAGGTATCTCTCCAAAAGACATTTCTTGTACTGAGTCTGACCTGCAAGGGTGAGACAATAACAGCTACACCTCCATTCTGAGTCTCCGGCACGTCCAGGGGACAGTAACAGATCAAACTTCTTTCTGAGTCTGAGTCCCGTAGGGGAAGGGACACTAACAGAGCAACAAAGTTCTGAGTCTGAAGCCCGGCAGGGTGAGACACTAACAGAGCACTAACAAAGTACTGAGTCTGAGTCCCATAGGGGAAAGACTAGACAGCTACACAAAGTTCTGAGTCTTCGGCAGAGAAACACATTTTCTCCCATCCTTTGAGACGCTAACAGATACCTCCATTCTGAGTCTGAGGCCCGCAAGTGTGAGACAATAGCAGATACTACAACTTTCTGAGCCTACTGTCCAGACGGACATAAACAGACGCTCCACGCTTCGAGTCTCCAGCTTTGAGGCAGCAGCAGATACAACCACATTCTGCCTGTGAGGAAAGAGATATTTTCCACGTTCAGAGTCTTCGTCCAGAGAGACAACAACAGATGCAGCATGTCCTGAGTCTCCATCCGAGGGAGACAAAGCAGGTGACCAAGTTCTGAGTCTCTAGCCCAGAGAGGCAGAAGACAAACAGACATTCCCAACAAGGTTAAGCTCCAGCGAGCAGACCTTCACTTCAGGTAACTTCGCTTGCATGTTCCAAGCTAAGGGCCTTCAGCACCTACACCAGGGCCACATCTGCGTGTTCCAGATCTTAGGACCCCTTGGTGCTCCAGGAGATCAGCATCCTACACATTCAAGGCTGTCGAAATGGATTACTGCTCCTTTTCCCACTGACTGCTCCCAGCACAACCAGTGGAAGAATTCACCGCCACCGGACTGCTCACTCACGTACGTAAATATCACTTCCAAACCTCTTCCAGAGACCTTGGCATTGTTGTGTATTATCAGTATATGATCGTTCTAATGTACATTCGATATTGTATAGCTGATTGATAACAAATAATAGCTAATTTATTTGTTTGATACATAATAAGGTACTTCACCTTATTTGTTTCAGAGTAGCAACAGTTTATCTTTCCATAGGATAACATAGCTCTGACATAGCAACACCCAACTGAATCATTTGCATTTTATGCATCTTATGCACTTTATTCCTTTTACATTTATGGTATTCTTTTAGTAGTTGTTGATTACTCTTGTCTATCATTTGTTAATAAAATATATTTAATTACACTTGTGTCTTCCTTGTGTTGATAATACAGTGAGAGGTTCTACAAGTTAGATATCCCACCAATCTTTCTTATGTGATGTACTCATAACCACACATTAAGTGACATGTGATCCAAGAATCATAACATCATCTGTGATACGAGTACCCATCACTACACTATTTCGCCTTCCTAGTGGGCGAAAGCAGAACTCACTACATAATTGGCATCCCTGGCTGGGCCAAGTTAAAATGAGATGAGTCTCCTGTAAAATTCACTACAATGTTCTTTATTAAGAAGCATTTTAAAAATACTACAAACTGCATTTATGGGGCTCATTGAAATATGTACATGCACATTATTGGCGTAAATCGCTCATTTGTGTAATTGGATGATTTCCTCAATCCTCAATACTCAAGCGCAAACATGAGAGACATACCGACATTTACTATGTCGGAGAAAAAGACTGCAAAAAGAGATCGCCCAGCTTCACCGCTTCCGAAATGTCTATACTGCTGGATAAGTTGGTGTATTATTCGCTAGTTTCCACAACACGGTCTCCAAAAAAAAAAAAAAAAAAAAATCTGGGAAAGCATAGCCATGAAATTGGCAGCGTCTGGTTCCTGCCCATCGAGACAGTGGGACGTGATCCCTAAAAAAAGGCACGATTTTGCCAGCACTTCCAAAGCAACAGGCGCAGCAGTCCGGAGAGACCGGGAAAGAACTGGTGGGGGACCCAACACACCCTCTTCCCCTGCCAGTAGTGACAGCGCTTCTTCAGCACCGGCGTCACCACACCTGGCCACACCTTCACTACCCTTGACTGAGGTAGCCCAGCACCAACAATCCAGCTCCAGAAGGCGTCCTTTAATCCGATGCGACTGCAGTGATGAGCTGGTGAAGCTAAATAAAGAGAAGCTACAACTTCTGCGGGGAATCGAGCAAGGGCTACAAGAGGCAAACGACATCGCCCGAGCCATGCTGGAGGTGAAAAAGGCAAAGCTTCATATTATGGAAAAGCAGTACAGATCTGGCCATTTAAAATGCGCGCGGGAAGTAAAGTGGTCTCGCTTGACGCCGGTGTATTGCGAAGGATCCATGAAAATGCTCTGATACTGCAAAGACATGATCAGTAGGGGGCAGTCATGTAACGCACTGGACTGGAGCAGGCTGAAAACTAAAAGGTACTGTTACCTGGAGGGGAGACCTTCGGTTCACTTAAGTTTGTCGTGGCCACACATATGAATTCGTGGGAACATCATATTACTTTTTGTCATTGCCAGGAGATATTAATTCCTGGGAACGTCATATTAGGTCGAGGCCACAAGATCATTTTGTCGAGGTAACAACATCCTTATGTTTAATGCATAAACAAACCTGCGTGACGATTACCCAGGATTATCAGAGACAGGTTTATTAATATTTTTTATTTTGAGTTAAGAAATGTTTATATTAATTGTTATAGAAATTAATGCAATATTAAGTTATATATTAACAATAGGCAATGCTGTATATGCGAATGTCTGTGCGCGATGTAGACAGCATTCAAAAGTTTATCAAGAATATATTACATATAAGTACTTCAAATTAAATAGCCCTGCAAGAAACATTTTATGCATCCTTAAGTCTTATCCATTAATTGATCCTCTTTTTTTTCTGTTATAAATGTATTATTCGTTTATATTCATTATGTCCCCCTTAATTTCGATCTCTTAACATTCAGAATCTAAATGATAAATGCTGACATGCCATGAAAGCTTTGATTATACTATATGGCATATATTCATTTTTAGTCTAATTATAACCTATATAGTGTTTCATTGTCGAATGAATCATTCACGTTCCATTTGTAAATCGTATGGTCACACACGGGCATTAATACAATCATAAAGTCAAAACTTTATTGGCATAATTGTAGTTCACAATATTTGCTAAATATCTGCCAAATAGCATATATAAAGTTATTTAGGTTAAGCGATTCACAATAAAGAAAAAAGTAGATAGCTCTAAATCACTTATTATTTATTCTTATTATAGGTTATTATTATTTCAATACCTGGTTAGGGCTATTTATTTTTAACGCATGACAATTATGCCAATAACGTTTTGACTTTTTGATCGTATTTATCCCCGTGTGTGACGATAAATGAGCATGTTTTCATTTACAAATGAAACTACGTGAATGATTCATTTCTCAGTAAAACAGTTTAATATTTATAGTCTAGTCTGTTAATTAGACTAAACAAAATAAAATATGTTCAATTCATATTTTATATGTTCAATTCTTTAGTTAAGAGAAGGAATGTAGGCCTATTTTACTGTGTGACGATAAATTATTTCCAAATGAAACTACGTGAATGATTCACTCTTCAGTAATTTGTTAGACTAAATAAAATACAATATATGTTAAATTTAACCTTTAAACTGCATTCCAGTAAAAACCCCAGTCATAGAACCTTTACAGTATCATTTACATTCAGAATGTTATGTAACGAGATCAAAATGAAGGAAAAAATAACGAATACAAACGAATAATACAAATATTATGGGAAAAAAAGAAGGTCAGTCAATGGACAAGATTGTGGGATGCATGAAATGTTTCTTGCAGGGCTATTTAATTTGAAGTAGGCCAACATGTAATACATGTAAACACTTGTGAAAGCTGTCTACATTGCGCACAGACAGCATTAGCATATACAGCTTCGCCTGTATAATTATTTAATATTGTATTAATTTCTATAACAATTAATATAGGCTAACAATTTCTTAACTCAAAACGAAATATCTCAAATAATTCTGGGTTACTAATATCACGCAGGTTGGTTTATTCATTAAACTCGTGGCCACGAGAAATGCATGTTGAGCAAAAATACATTTCACGAAAATAATATAAATATTACAAAACAAAGAAAACAAATGGAATGAGGGATAAGCTTTAAAGTTCACGTATTAAGCCAAATATTAAGCGGCGTCCTTCATGTTTTCTTAGCATCTGTTTTTATGACAATAAATTGAGTTTTTTTTTTTTTAGAAAAACGTCCGAACACCGGTCTCAAAAGTAGAAGCGAAAGTCTTGTTTCCACCAGCGCAGAATTTTTTTATTCACCGTAATTGATGGATGTCTAAAACAAAAATAAGGAGAATCCTAAAACATATATATTTCTTAAAATAATAACACCTGAACTTCATACACAACAATACGGCAACGACTTTACAACAGGACACATTATTTTATTTTAATTTTATTTTTTAGCTTGTACACCAATGGATTTCCGATGTCGGGATATTTCAGACTGCATCTCCACAGCTTAATCACTTTAGTATTAAACATACCGGTCAGGAGGCGGATCGGGTACAATATATATTTTTTTTTATTCTGCGGTCCGAGTTGCGGTTGGTTTATTTGAAAACGGTCGGGTTCGGGTTGTTTATCCACTGACCCGTGTGTCAGGGCCGTGGCACTAATGTTTTGGAAAAAGTGGAGCGTGTGAGGAAAGCTTTCCCCTTCTCCCTGGCATGCATTTGAATGCTGAATTCGAAATGCAACTGAATGCAGTCGGAATCCGCCCCCAGCACCCCCAAAATAGTCTCCAAATGTTGATTACAACAAGGCAACAGACAGCATTCAACACCCCACCCCACCCCCACTCTGCCATTCATAAACATTTCGCTCTTTATACTGCATGCCGCTTAACGCTGATGCCTCATTAACGGCTACTTTTCAGAAAACTGAGGAAAAAAAATAAAAAAATACACTTCCCTTTGGTTTCCCAGAACAGACTTAAGCCTAGTTCCAGGCTAAAATGATGTAAATCGGAGCTGTTTAAAGAGGAATAAAATAAAAAAATAAAAACTTTTACTGATCGTTGGTCGGAGTACCCGCAGTTCGTGACTGGGAGAAGAACTACTTTTCCACTTTAAAAAAAAAAGAAAAAAAGGTGAAAAAAAAATTTTGCATAACTCACTCGAGCACTTTTGATACTTAACAATTGTTGTATTCGTTGTCAGTCATATAGGCTAAGCTTTATTGTTGTCACGATGGGAATAAGGGTCTGGGTCCAATTGCAGGGAAGGATGAATTTTAATATAAATAAACACTAATCAACAAACAAAAGGCCAACACGGCACAAAACTAATAACTTGAACACAAAATAACAAAACCAAGAACAAGATTCAAAAGCCAGGAAATCACGGAACACATAACAAACATGACAGGAGACAATGCAGCCAGGATGAGTAGTGGGAAATGAGTGTTCTTATAGACCAGAAGTGATTGTGAACAGGAGTGAGTGTAATCAGTGCTAATGACAAGACATGAGTGTACAATTAGGGGAAGTGCAGTGGAGGGAAGGGAAAACAGCGACCTCAGGTGGCTGAGGGAACCCCACAGCCCCAATCATGACAATTGTTTTGAAAAGTGAGCCTTCTGTTTATTTGTCTAAATTATTTTCTATATTAGGATATAATACTAGGCTATAGTATTTATGGACATTAGGCCAAATCTACATGGGTTTCTTCCCTTTCACTTCAATTAGTTTTTAAGAAAAAAAAAATGCATGGGCAGAGCGTCATCATAATGTACAGCATCAAAAATGTAAGAACAAATCTAAAGACAACAACAATAATAATAATAATAATAATAATAATAATAACAATAACAATAATAATAATAAAATTAATTATTAACACTCTTAAAAGTACAGTATAGTGCTCAGATACACTTAAGGTAGGTGACCTAACCCTAGTTGATACTTTATTTCAACTTTTCAATTATTTCATTAATTAACAAATAAACAAATGCCTTTCCGATGTGATATAAGTGAAAAGGGAGACGATTTCGAAAATGATTTCACCAAAAGGCGGATGCGAACTCGGGTCTCCCGCGTCAAAGACGATATGTTACTCGTATTATCACTTACGCCACTGAAAATGTTGCAGAACGGCCGTCTTTTGTAATATTTGTAAACATGGAGTATTTGCATTGTGTAAAAACATTAAATAAAAGGCACCAGACTACAGAAAATGGCATATACTCAAGTATTTATTTTCTGGGGGAGGACCCACCCACATTTATTTTGCTTCCGACGCCCATGCTTGATGATGAAGTATAGTCTATAGGATATAACAATAAAGTGCTTTTCCAATCCCGATTCCACAAGGTTTTATTCCGCATCCACCCGCTCCCGCTATATTAACTATATTATTCATCTGCTGCCCTCTTAGAATAAATTTCTAAGCACCAAAATCGCAAAACAAATCAAAATAATAATAGTAATAATACTAATAAATAAATTAATTAATTTTTAACTCTATAAAAACTGTAGTTTATATTTATCCTCTCCATTTCTATTCCTCTCTACTCAAATTAATTGTCAGTGTATCTAAAATTGTGTATCTTAGAAAAAGAAAAAGAGGAACTACCTCTTAAACATGCATATCTTAATTTGATGTTGCTTTAAAACGCTGAAATATATAATGTATTTTATTCTGAAGGTGAAAGTGGTCCAGTTATTTAACTGCCCGCGGCGCCTTCAGGATCACGTTTTTTCCCCCTTTAATTAAGTGGATACAGCTTACAATACTCGTTCAAGAGTAAGGGATTGCTCAAAACTATGCTGTTTTACATATTTCTGTTATTTGTGTACAATCACAATGAAAAAACAGATGTGTATGCTATTTGTAAAAAAAAAAAAATGTAAACAAGATTCTGGTTTAAGGGCGCATCACAGAAATTGCCTACAATTCTGCATATAGGCTTGCTACTTATTAATTTTATTTTATTTCGTTTTGTTAAATTATTATTCATTAAGAAATTTATATTTCGCATATGGGCATTTTTATTTATTTTACATACAGCTTTTTTGGGTTTTCTCTGTGCATAAGATCTGCGCGTGATGTTCTGATGTTTCTGCTGCTTTTTGCTTGTGTACAATTAACCCCTCAAAACGAATTTAGCTGTTATTAATGTGTCACAGCCACGTTTCAATTTAAATTTAAATGTAATTTAACACAATCTTGTCGTTAATAATAACTAAACGCGTCAGTTGTCGTTTGAAAAAAAAAAACAGAAATTAACATTTCTATTTTCAATGCAGTCTAATAAAAGTTCGTCAGGAAAAAAAAATAAAAGAAAATAATAATAAAACTGCTCCTGCTTATGAATAAATTTTTGCTTGATGATGAAGAATCTAAATAGTCTATAGGACATAACAAAGTGCTTTTCCAGTCCCGCTTCCACAAGGTTTTATTCCGCATCCACCAGCTCCGCGCTATATTAACTATATTATTCGCCCGCCCGCTGCCCGCTTAGAATAAATTTGGGTCATTCCAGAATTGGAGGACATTTCATGTCCCCCCTATGAAATTTCAAATAATCTATGTATAATATACAAAAAAAATAGTCACTGTGTAAAAAACACTTGTCCTGAAACTAAATATATATAGACTTGAAGATTTTTTTTCTCCTAAATATTATTAATAATTAAAAAAAGTCTCTAGTACCCACTTAAATGCCATTTTTCTCTTGTCCCACCTTCTAGATGACCAAACTGAATGTTAAATATAACTGTTAAAATACATTTTAAATATCCTTTTTTTGTATGATTTTGTTTATATATGCCTCTTTTAATTGTTAAAGCATTTTTTAAATTGATATAAATATTTTAAATAATTGAAATGTTGCAAAAAAGTTATGTCCCCAACATAGTGCAACCCTGTTACCAAAATATTTAGACTGGCAGAAGAAGAAGAAAAAAACAGCGATTGACATGATACACAGGGAATTACATCACTAAGCAGTTTGCTGCCAGAATGGGTAGAACAAAGGTATATTCTCTCTTCGATTTTTCATGTTATTATATAATTTTTACTCTTTATTGAATGCGTCACTCTAACAAATGCAACCCTGTTACACTTATTATCAGAATAAGACAAATTAATTTGAAGGTTTTCTTCTTCTTTTTTACATAAGTAAGTTTGTCCTAAATATGACAGTTAGAGCTAGCTAAACAGCTAGTTTCTATTCATGAGAAAAAGCTAACATTAGCATTAATTTGCAACCCTGTTACTCGCAACCCTGTTACCATAATTATAGTAACAGGGTTGAATCTCCTTCAGTCCACTCATAAGGGACGATCTATCATCAATAGTTAAATGTTATTTAACAATGTGCCTGTGTTTCCTGAGCATTTGTCACATTGTTGACCTGATCTTTTATCAAAAGTAATCTATCTATCAATCCCTGTAGCTTTTTGCAACCCTGTTACTTAAATTTCAACCCTGTTACCGTATAATTTTTATTAAAATAATAATAAATTACCTTTTTTAGCTCACAGGGGCTTGAGCTATTGTCCTTACTGTAGTTTGAAGGATTATATGCATTATGCATTTTAGCAAATACTTGAAAATATATACTTTTTTCAGGTTCCCGAGTATTGGTAACAGGGTTGCATCGAGCACCAAAAAAATAAAATAAAGAGTATTATAAAAAATGTGCCTTTGATACCTGAGCTGGACGAATCAAATTATTTAATGGTATATTGGCTGTTTTTATGAAATACATAATAAAAAATAGTAAAATAAAGGGCCAATTTTTCAAAATTATGGATGCCTAAATGTCCTCCAATTCTGGAATGACCCATTTCCAAGCACCATAATCGCAAAAAAACTGTAGTTTATATTTATCCTTCCCATTTCTATCTGTCTCTACTCAAATTAATTGTCAGTGTATCTAAAATTGTGTATCTTAGAAAAAGAAAAAGACGAACTACCTCTTAAACATGCATATCTTAATTTGATGTTGCTTTAAAACGCTGAAATATATAATGTATTTTATTCTGAAGGTGAAAGTTGTAGAGTTATTTAACTGCCCGCGGCGCCGTCAGGATCACTTGATTTTTTTCCCCTTAATAAAGTGGATACAGCTTACAATACTCGTTCAAGAGTACGGCATTGCTTAAAACTATGATATTTTACATATTTATGTTATTTGTGTATAATCACAATAATAAAAAAAAAATGATGTGTAGGCTATTTTTAAAAAAAATAAAAATAAAATAAAAACGGAAACAAGATGCTGGTTTAAGGGCGTATCACAGAAATTGCCTAAAATTCTGCATACAGGCTTGCTACTTATTAATTTGTTAAATTATTATTCATTCAGAAAAGAAAAACATATATTTCTTATGTGGGCCTATTTTATTTATTATTATAAATGGGTTTATAGGGTTTTTCTCTGTGCATAAGCTCTGCGCGTGAGATGTTTATGCTGCTTCTTGCTTGTGTATAATTAATCCCTGAAAACGAATTTAGCGGTTTACGTCAGTTGTCGGTTGGAAAAATAAAATAACCGAAATTAACATTTCTATTTCCAATGCAGTCTAATAAATGTTCGTCAGGAAAACAAAGAAAGAAAACAAAACAACAATACAACTGCACCTGCTTATGAATAGGCTATCTTTTTGCTATGGGTTTGAACCATAATTTCAGGAAAGAGGAATCATTGAACTTTTGTACTGATATTTTTGAACAACGCCCCCTAGAGCTGGCCATGGTGTTTGGCTACAGAATGTTGTTCCTTGCGCCACCTGGTGTATATTATATGAAGCGCAACAACGTTGTAAAAAAATCTAAAAAAGCCGCTGCGGCAGGACGCGTGGCCACGCGTGCCGAATTGCAGGCTGCCGCGTGAAAAAAGACGCATTTTTAATGGCCAGATCTGTATGCTTTGTCCGAGGCACAGTTTCAAAGCCCATCAATTTTCGTTCCAATAATACTCCCAGATCAATGTAAGGTTTTTTATGTTTGGTAGTGTCACGTATCTGGTCTATCCTGTCATTATAAACTCTTGCACCACACATCATGGACTTCATTCCCCATAAGCCACTGCACTAATCACTGCATTCACCTGGCCATTGTTTCTCACTGCTCTGATTAGTTCTCACAGCTGCACCTCATCACTCTGACTGCATTTAAGCCACTCACACACACAGCCACCTTGTGAAGTCTTATTGTTCCGTATGGTCGTAATTCTAAGTGTTTCTCTCTGTGTTGGATTATTTGTGTATGACTCTGGACTGTGTACCCCGTTGACGATTCCTGCTACCTGCCATTGCGACCATTGCATGTCTATCGAACTGTTTCCCGGATTACCTACGTTGTTCCTGTTTTCTGGTGATTGTTCTTGCCTGTCGACACTTCTCAATAAAGCCTTGCAAATGGATCCGCACGTCTCTGACTCCTCCCTGTGACAGAAGACTTCGCCCAGTAAGGATCCAGCGGCTTTATGGTGTCATTCGGTTCCAGCATGAATCCCACGGTGCAGATCATGCTTCTCAAGCAGGGTGAGCAGACTATTGAGGATTATGCCATGGCTTTCATTGATTTGGCAAATCTGTCTTCGATGGATGAGACGTGCCTCATGATTTTTTTCCGTGGAGGACTCTCAGAGCCATTGGCTTCCAACATGCCAAATTTTGAACTTGGCTGGACTCTGCATCACTACATGGATCTGGCTCTTTTGTTGTGTGGCTCTCCGTTTACGGTGGGTGAGGTAGAGCCACAGCACAAGATGGCCGCCAAACCTGAGTCTGCACCTAAGATGGCTACTATCAAATCAGAGTCTCCGCCGCCAGAGCGCCCTCCAGTGACTGCGCTGCCAGAGCGCCCTCCAGTGACTGCGCCGCCAGAGCGCCCTCCAGTGACTGCGCCGCCAGAGCCTGCTCTTCCAGAGTCTCCGCTGGAGACGCCCAGCCCTCCTGAATCTCCGCTGGGGTCGTCCAGTTCTCCAGAGCCCGCTCCTCAAGAGCGTCGTCCAGAGCCCGCTTCACAAGAGCGTCGTCCAGAGCCCGCTTCACAAGAGCGACGTCCAGAGCCCGCTCCTCAAGACAGCCTTCCAGAGCCTCCGCTGGTTCCGCCCAGCCTTCCAGAGACTCCCCTGGTTCCGCCCAGCCTTCCAGAGACTCCGCTGGTTCCGCCCAGCCTTCCAGAGACTCCGCTGGTTCAGCCCAGCCTTCCAGAGACTCCGCTGGTTCAGCTCCAGCCTTCCAGAGACTCCGCTGGTTCAGCCCAGCCTTCCAGAGACTCCGCTGGTTCAGCCCAGCCTTCCAGAGACTCCGCTGGTTCAGCCCAGCCTTCCAGAGACTCCGCTGGTTCCGCCCAGCCTTCCAGAGACTCCGCTGGTTCCGCCCAGCCTTCCAGAGACTCCGCTGGTTCAGCCCAGCCTTCCAGAGACTCCGCTGGTTCAGCCCAGCCTTCCAGAGCCTCTGCTGGTTCCGCCCAGCCTTCCAGAGCCTCTGCTGGTTCCGCCCAGCCTTCCAGAGACTCCGCTGGTTCCATCCAGTCATCCTGAGCTCATGCATGGACTGTTCCCACCCACCCTCCCTGCTGCTCCAGTTCCGCCACCTCTGTCTCCTTACAGTCCCTCTGCTCACCCACATGCCACCTTCGGTGAAGAGGACTTGCCGTGGGACTGCCAGTCTCCATCGGTGTCCAGACTGAAGGACCCCTCACCATCACCTCCAGTCTCAGAGTCCTGGACTCCACCTCGGCCCTCCGACCCTGCGGCTCCACCCAGGCTCTGTGCTCCCTCGTCTCCGTTGTCGGCCGTCGGCCCACCAGCTCCTCCGGGCTCCATCGTCTCTCCGGCTCCGCCCCGGTCAGTCGTCGCCCCACCTTCGCCTCTGGACTCTACTCCTCCGGCTGCGCCTCGTCACTCCGTCCTGCCGGCTCTGTGGACCTCCTCCCGTGGGCACAGCCTCGATCCTCTGTCACTCCGGCTCCGCTGCGTACCTCTGGACCTCCATCTCCGCCGGGGTCGCCAGAGCCTTGGGCTCCGCCTTGGCCCTCCGGATCCTCAGTGTCACCTAGGACCATCGACTCTCCGGTTCCGCTTCGGGCTCCACCGGCTCCACCTCCGTCGGTCGGCCCCATGCAGGAGCCAACCATTCCCCCACCATGGCTTCTCCCTCCGTCGGCTCCGCCTCAGTTCGTGGTTCCAGTACCCCTACACGGACCTGGCCCTCCATCCCTCCCCCTGTTCCGCCTCCGCTCCACCACCCTCCAGGTTGTATTAGGTGGTTAGAGCGTCTGGAAGCCGCTCCTTGGGGAGGGGCTCTGTCACGTATCTGGTCTATCCTGTCATTATGAACTCTTGCACCACACATCATGGACTTCATTCCCCATAAGCCACTGCACTAATCACTGCATTCACCTGGCCCTTGTTTCTCACTGCTCTGATTAGTTCTCACAGCTGCACCTCATCACTCTGACTGCATTTAAGCCACTCACACACACAGCCACCTTGCGAAGTCTTATTGTTCCGTATGGTCGTAATTCTAAGCGTTTCTCTCTGTGTTGGATTATTTGTGTATGACTCTGGACTGTGTACCCCGTTGACGATTCCTGCTACCTGCCATTGCGACCATTACCTGTCTATTGAACTGTTTCCCGGATTACCTACGTTGTTCCTGTTTTCTGGGGATTATTCCTGCCTGTCGACACTTCTTAATAAATGCTGCAATTGGATCCGCACGTCTCACTCTGACTCTCCCTGTGACAGGTAGAGTGTCGTGTTGTGTTTTTAATCTAACAATTATTTTACGTTACAGGTGAACCATCGCCGACCCAGTAACAGGCTTATTTGCATTTTTCTGTTTTCTGTGGTGTGCCTTTTCAAATTTACTTAAAGTATTTTCAAATAAAACACGATTAAAAGTAAAACTTTTGTCATCAATGTTGGGTTTGCTGATCATCTTTAAAGGAAATATCTTTTTCCATCTCATGAAAGTGTGTCAGTGTAAGAAGTTTACACTACTTTTAATTGGGGTGTTTTAGGCATGCACAAAGCAACTTATGAGTGACACTTTTTCCCATGTATATAATATGTCCGTATCCACATCATTAATTTTCACTACAAGGTTAATGCTGTGTATCATTTATGTACATGCATGCAAAGTCAACTGTAAGTACAAATAGCACACATGCTATAGTAAGTACACAGCGCAAGGAGATCAGGTAGGTATTGTGACACCACCTTTTGAAGAATTAAAGTGAAAAAATAAGGTGTTTGGGGTTTCAGCATTTAAGTGAAATGACATAAGAAATGGCATGGGAAGAGGTGACTGTCACGGATTGGCCAGGTTCCGCCACATCAATCACGCCACGTTCACCATCACCTGAATTCTAATCAGTCACACCTGCACGTAATCACCAGAGCACCTTCATGAGCACAGCACACACATTGTCCGGGCTCGTTTCCACGAAGCGGACTGTAGCGAAAGCTTCCCAAAGCCAACGCTATCCTTCAGCTGACACGATACCTACTCTAAGATACTTACCTGTCGCTACTCATCCATCTCTCGTCTCTTCCAGTTGTCTTCCACTTGGACATTGATAGCCGCGAAGCACTTGCGACAAATGAAGGCCTGGTCGAGTGCTGATGGGTTGGAGATTGGAATAAGTGTCCCGTCCACAAGGCCAATTACTCGCGGGACACCTGCAATGGCATGGAAGCCTTGATGTGTCTCCATCACTTCGTGCCTTGTGAAAGGCATACATATGTAATCGGTGGCGTGGCGAAGCAGTACGTTTGTGACTTAGTGAACGCACAGCCACACTGAGGTCTTACTCAGCCAATATCCATCCCCAACCACCTCCAGAAAACTCCCCACGGCATAAAAACGCCCTTAAAAAAACGCCAGCAGCTGAATTTCGGGTCTGAGGGGGTACCTCCATCGAGTTTGTCCTGACAAATCTGGGCCAACTGGTATCTGGCTATGCGGACAGCGCCATCTTTGATTTAAAACAAGTACTCGCTGTCCCGTCTTTCTTTATTTCTGTCAAATGGTTCGCCAGCAGATGTGCCTCGGGATAGTAATTAAAAAAGCTAATAACCATTAGTGTATGGAAACTTTATTAATGAAAACACTTCCATACACTAGGTGTAGGCTATAACAAAGTATGTATGTAAGTATCCTGAATCCTGAATCCTGAATTCTTTTTATTATCCCCGAGGGGCAATTTGTTCTACAGCAGCCATTGACACAGCCAACACATAAATACAGTAAAAGATACAATAAAAGAAAAGATAAATAAATAACACAATTAACCCCTAGATATCATCCTGGAAAAGTTACAAATTACAATGCTTAGAGCTGATTCAAGTATTTAACAGCTAATGGTACAAATGATCTTGTGTATCGGTTTGACTTTGCCTTCCTAGAAAAGGCAAACCTTCTCCCTGACGGCAAGAGCTGACGGCAATAATTGAAAAAGTGAGAATTGACTCAACAAATGATGAATAAAACATTTTCATAAGTGAACTTTCAACATTAAAACTCCTCAGCTTCCTTAAGTAAAACAGTCTTTGAATGACCTTTTTACAGATCCTATCTGTGTTGGCCTCAAAGGTCAGTTTATCATCCAGTATAGTTCCCAAGTACTTATACTGACTGACAGTCTCCACTACAGAGCCATTTATAATGGAACATGGCAAGGCAGGTGGTTTCCTACGGAAGTCAAACCGCATGTCTTTGGTTTTTGCGACATTGAGCTGTAGGAATGACTTCTCACACCATTCTATGAAACTGTCCAAGACTGGACCATGGCCCACTTCATGGTCCTGCAGAAAACTAAGTACCACTGAATCATAGGCATATTTGATTATAGATGATGATTCCAAAGTGCTACGGCAGTTATTTGTATACAATACAAATAACAATGGCGATAAAACGCACCCCTGGGGTGATCCGGTAGAACACACCAGGGCCTCAGACAAGGTGCCATTTACACGGACTCTCTGTGGCCTCCTGGTCAGCCAGCCAACCAACCAACATATGGTACCAACATCTATTGCAGGAATTTCAGAGAGCCTCTGAGCAAGAATGTGGGGCTGCATGCAATTAAAAGCTGATGAAAAATCAATAAAAGTAGCCAATACATGTGTCTTTGTGCCCTCTAAGTGCCCCATGACACGGTCCAGGAGTGTTGCTGTAGCATCCTCCACCCCTTTACCTGCCTGATATGCAAATTGGAGTGGGTCAATAATATTCTGTGACATAGCAAGCAAGCTCTTCTTCACAATCTTTTCTAGCCCTTTCATGACTAATGATGTAAGTGCAACGGGGCGGTAATCGTTCAGTCCCTTAGGTCAGGGGTTCTCAACCTTTTTTGCGCCAGGGCCCACCTCCTTCTCGGGTCAATTTTGCAAGGCCCTCCTATGCCTGACACTGACATTTCCTCATTTCATTTTTTTAAACCTTTTTTTAATAACCAAAACATTTGTTTGGCTTATTCTTCTACTGCATGTTATAAAAAACCTCAAACAAACAAACAAACTTTAAATTAAAGCTAAATTTAAAAGAAAACCCTCTGCTCAGTTCTAACTTTTTAACATATATATACACATATACAGGTTTAAAGCTCCTGAATTCTTTAATTCAGACCTTCTTTACAACTTCAGAGTACTTTTTCTTAAGTGAACCTGCCAAACAGAACAACAGGGAGATGCCAAAATTCTACTCACTAAACCTGTCCATTTGAACTGGATTGACTGAATATCTACTGTTTGCATCCATTATAAAATATACATACAAATGAAAAATACAGCAAATCCATTTTGAATCTGTTCATGCTGGTGCTTATGTGCATAAACACCACTGACCCTTAGATCCACCTCTATGGGTGAGCATTCATAATAAAACACTCACAAGACATTCATTTGACAACTATGCAAATATTTTGAAATTTCATGCAAAAATATAAGGATCAATAGCGGAATAGCGTGCCTAGACTCCGATATACAAGTATGTCATTCATTAGGCGCCAGTCCGTTACCATTACACCGATCGTCTTTACCTTCAAATTAGCGCAAGGGTTTGTTCCATGCAGCCAAGAGATGAAGTAGAGACCTGTTTCCCCACGGGGGTATAGGTTACTTTTATGCGGGCTTTTGCTGGCGGGAGTGGGGGACAAAACACGAATGTCGCGGGCGGAGCAGGACGAAAAAATCCGTCCCTTAAAGAGTATTTGAGCGCAGCGGAACGCGGAGTGAAGCGGTGTGATTCTGAATGGAGGGAGGAGCGGATTTTTTAAAAGTCGGAGCGTCGTGGTTTTCGCTCGCTCCAAGAGCGCTCCATCTTGAGAACAATTTACGCCAACTGTCCGTAATATTACTGCATATTAAGCAAGAATTCACATGCTAAACATATTTACCTAGCTTGATAGAGATGGATCACGCTAATCAGAAAGAATGTGAAGGTTATGATGACGGCAATGGACATGAGCGGTAAATTATAGTTCAAAAGGAATTGGTTTGTTCCTTCTAGATACTGAATATTTTTATGTGAACAACAGTCACAAGCAATGCATTGAAACAAATGTAATGGTATCTGATTTCGAATGAGCAGAAATAACTACGATGAAAACGTATTCTTATTTTCATTACAAACTTTGCACTGGAAAAGCAGAAATTATACTCTTTTAATGCTGACAGTGTTATTAGTTTGGCATGTGGTAGGAACATAGTTTGCACAGTACTAGTGTTCCAAACTCTCTTGTTATTTTATTGTATAATTTTTTGTGTTTTAATATGTTATGAACAGGACTGTTATATTTCAAACATACTGAATTTTTTTTATGACGCGGAGCGGTGTTTCTGATATCAGTGAGCGAGGAGTGGAGCGGGAGCGGTAAATAATGAACCCGGAGAGGAGTGATTATTAAATGCACGGAGCGCGGAGGGGAAAATGTTGCCTCTCCACTCGGCTCACATACTCTGATACCTTGCAGGTATCTAATGACGCTTGCGTTTTGAGCTGCCGTTCAGTTTGTATTTAACAGTACGATGAGGCTTGCTGTGCCGAGTCCAAAGCAATCCATCACAGAACACGAAAGAGGCATGCTTTGATCATTTTAGGATAATATTTAAATTAATTTTAAGGCATCTCGCGGCCCACCTGGAGGATCACTGAGGCCCACTAGTGGGCCGCGGCCCACCGGTTGAGAATCCCTGCCTTAGGTGATGGAATCTTAGCCACAGGAACAATAATTGATTCTTTCCATAATGCAGGGACATCCATTTGTGCTAAGGAAAGCTTGAAAATATAAGAAAAAACATCACATAAAAATAGACCACAATTTTTGAGCAGGCGACCACAAACGCCGTCAGGCCCGGGACTTTTCCTCGGGTCAGTTCCCTCCAAAATTCTCCAGACATCCATTTCATTAATCTGAATTTTACTGCCCTCAGGAGCCTCCCGAAATTTAGACAGATCCTCAGAGAAATCATGACAATCAAATCTCACATAGAATTGGTTCAACTCCTCAGCCAGGGCAGTATCAGACTTATCAGGGTGAAACACCCCCTTTTTTTTGTCTGAGGACACTTTTAAGGGATTTACTAACCCAGGGTTTGTTATTTGGATATATCTTAATTGTCTTCTTGGGAATAATAATATCTTGCATATGTAATACATAACTTGTCACAGTATCAAGCAATTCATCTAAGTCATCACAAGCATATTTAAAAACATCCCAATCAGTGCAATAGAAACAACCATTTAGTTCTTGAATGGCACTCTCTGTCCAAAGAGCAACCTCTTTGTATTCAATCTTCCCTCTCTTAAGGGCTGGCTGATAGACAGGGGCTAGAAGAACACAATTATGGTCAGAGGATCCTAATGGTGCCATTGCATATGATTTATACGCCCCTTTTATAGTGCCATAACACAAGTCCAGCACTTTGCCATGTCTAGTTGGACAATTTACATATTGGTAAAAATGACCGAGGGGCTTTTTAAGACAGCAAGAGTTAAAATCCCCCAAAATAAAATGTGGAGCATCAGGAGAAATACTCTGCAAACGGTGCACAAGTTGGACAATGGTGGAAGTAGCATCTGCCAGATTGGCTTTAGGATGGATGTACACCACCGTCAGAAATACTTGCGGAATTTCACGTGGCAAGTAGAATGGGCGCAGTGAAATAGATAAGAGTTCAACATTGGGAGTACAGATCGATTCTCTCACTATAACTTTCTTACACCAGCGTTGATTGACATACAGGGCCACGCCCCCTCCCAGTGTCTTACCGGTCAGCTGCTCATCACGATCGAGTCGGATAGGTTGACCAAAGCCATCGATTTCATAGTCGTGGCTCGGGTACTGATCTTTCAACCAGGTTTCAGTCAAAGCAATCACTCACGCATTTTTATATTCAGGAATACTCTTAACATGTGCCTGCAGCTCGTCGATCTTATTCCTCAGTGACTGCACGTTTCCTAAGATAATAGAAGGCAGTGGCAGGCGACGAAGCCCTCGCCTGCGTAACCTCTGTCGCACGCCTCCTCTTCGGCCCCGCTTCCGCTTTCGTACAGCGGACTGCTGCCGGCTGTCTCCGGTCTGGTGTCTGGATGGCAAGTTTAACCACACTTGCCCTCCTCCTTCCCGTCCGCGCTTCCTCGCTCGCACCGCTGATAGCACATCCAAGTTAGCGGCTCCGTGCATACAGATCTCCGGCGGAATGCAGCTAGGTTTCGGTAAAATCCCGACAGCTTTTTTGCCGCACTCTATGAGGAAGTCCCGGCTGTATTGGAGCCTACCCGGCTGGTTGTTTGCTCCGTAACACTGGACATTTGTTTGGAAGTTCAAGATGGTACCAAAAGTGACAATGTTCATAAGCAAAGCATTCATAAGTTCCATGATGAGGTTAAAACACCATGCGCACGACGATAAAAAAAAAGACATAGAAATAGACAAATACACGCAAACCCAACCACTGCTGTTGGTCGCCGCAAGGCAGCGCCGGAGAAGTATTAATACTATTAATAAGTATTTTATGTGTAAAATTTTAAAGTAAAGTAAAAATGCACATTTAATACTAAATCAGATTTTATATTAAATGTTCATATAAAATTTTCTATGTGTAATTAAACTGCGATGTAAAAAAAGCTTTTTGCATAGTAGTGGCCACTAGCGGTATGAACTGTCAGCAGCGATAAGGTATAGCTAAGAGTGCTCCAGACCAACCTCACGAACGTATGACTTACAGAAGGTATACTTGACTAAGAAGGTTTCGAAAAACACATATTAACATAAGATACTCTTAAGGTACAACTTAAGAACGACGTAGCGTTAAGGTGGTTTCGCAGAACGCAGCCCAGGAGGGAGGTGGAACGGAGGCGGACCAGGGAGAGGGATGGCGGGCCAGGCCCATGTAGTGGAAGAGGGCTTGGATCCAGAGTTAGATCATGGAACCAGGGCAGGGAAGGCTGGGGCGGAGCCGGCCAAACTACAGCCCCAGCAGACGACCAGGGCGGAAACGGAGGGAAAGACCAACGAGACTAAAAACAAATAGCCACACCGGCGGGTGACCAGGGCGGAGCCAGGAGCTTGGCAGGCCTGCCAAGGAGGAGCTGACAAAACAGATAAATCCCCTAGCTGCTCAGGCAGGACTGCAAAGAAGAGAACAGAACAGAACAGGCAGGCAGCTCAGCAACGTTCTCTTTGACCATAACAGAGAAGACTGAAAGCTCAGGAGTGGGCACCACCGCCCAGAGAAGAGCTGAAGCAGATGGCAAATTGCAGACGGAAAATTGACCCAATGTGGCCACCGAATAAAGTGAATGTTGTTAAAGCCACAAAAAATAAGGACCATCCTGAGTTAGGATGGACTCCACACAAAATTCATACAGGCTTGGAACAAGTGGAGGTGAGGAAATGATGACAGAATTTACATTTTTGGTTGAACAATCCCTTTAGTGGATAATTGCCATTTTATTTCAACAATGAACAAATTAAATGTTAATTCACAGATAAGCATGTTGGCAATGAAAGTGGGATGGACACCAGAGATGGAGTTTGGAGAATAATGACAGCAACGATAACAAACTCGATGGCCAAGAATATTTATGTGTAGCGTAAAAGGGAAGATCAGCTTTAAAAGCTTGCAGTTACGGAACAATGTTCTTGGTAAGTCTGTAGTGAGTAGGGATGGATATCGTTAAGGTTTTAATGGTATTACTACTTCTATCTATACCACTTATCGATTCGGTACTGTTATCTGTACTTTTTGTTGTGTTTTTTAATTATAAAAACTAAACAAATTGAGAACAGAAAAAACAACACTTTATTTTTTAGATGTAAAATAATTATCCATAGCTTAGCAAAGACCAATGTTTAAGCAAATATCTATTACACAAACAAAACCAATGATTGTAAACAAATAAATACACAATTTTCTTGTAAAGGAATATACAATGATTTAAAGGAACATATTTGGAGCATGCAGGCAGGCTGCAAAAGAACTAGCAGCTTTTAACCATTCTTCTGGAGAAAAATCAACATATTGGCCTTTTCTGGCAGAAGTCGGGACCTCTCTTGGCTTATTGTGCTCCCTGCAGTTGAAAATACCCTCTCACTAGGGGTGGAGGAGGCTTGTGCACAGAGGTAACTTGTTGCAATGGTTGTGAGGAGCTGCAGTTCATCTCTCTTCTCCCACCACCACATCACTGGATCTTCAGCCATTGGAATGGAAGGCAAGCTTTTGTAGCGTTCAACCTCTAAGTCAACCTGATCACTTAGGGTGAGGGACAGGTTTTCCTTTTGGATCCTCAACCTCAACTCCCTGTCCTCTGAGAATAGCTTCTCTAAGGCACTCCTTTTTATGTGCAATGGAACAATGGTCTCCTCCATTTTCTCATCTTCTCCTTCTGATTCCTCCTTTTCCTCTGTGTTTGTCATCTCATCTGACAGCCATGTTGTTGGTCTCACATTGGACTCAATAGCTTTCCTCCTCAGCCTGTCCCAAGTTTCATCACTTGCTGACCTCCCTTTGAATCTGGGGTCCATTGCTGTGGCCTCATGCAGGAAGGCTTGGATGTAATCATTCTGATAGCGCTGGGAGATGTTCTCCCACACCTTCTCTTTGATTGATGCTACAAACATTGTATCTTCATCCTTCATAGTCAAATGCTCTTCTAGTTTTTGAAGGATGGGTATGATCTGTCCACAGGTGGCATTTTTCTCACATGACACACACAGTGTGGATGTATAGAGGACTCTTATGAGCTGGACAAACTCCTCAGCCTTATGGAAGTCCTCATCCTTCAGACGATCTAGGTTGTCCTTGGTGATTGCTTTTCGAAGGCGTGGGTCCAAGGCTGCTGCTTGTATTGCTGGAAACTGCTCCATGAATCTCTCTATCATTAGATAGAGTGAGTTCCATCTGGTCTTGACATCAAGGATGAGCGAGTGTTGTGGAAGGCCTGAAACAACAACAACAACAGACAACATACAATTAATAACCAAATCCTTGATTATTGACTGAAATTGTTAAATGTGTAAATTTCAAAAGCAACATTTGTATAATATATCAAACTGACTTACCAAGGAGCTGCTGCTTTTCCATCAACACTGTTTTGGAAAGGGAGGACCTATTGAACCACACGACCACTGCTCTGATTCGGGCTGCCCATTTATCAATGCTAGCAATTTTGTATATATTCTGTGCTCCTAAATTCAACGTATGTGCAAAACATCCTATTTTTAGGATCTGTAGCTTCTTGATAGCAACATCCATATTACCAGCATTATCGACAGTCACAGCTACAATCTTGCTTGGCTCTATCTCAAACTCTTTTAAAATATCAGAGATCTCCTCTGCCACTTCTTCACCAGTTTGAGATTGGTACACTGCCCTGGTGTGGAGGACCTTCTGTTTTACACTGCCCTGGCTTGTGTAGTGCACTGTAACAGTAAGATAGTGGTCCTGACAAAAGCTGGTCCACCCATCTGATGTGATGGCCAGCTTTGACACATCCTTCAGCTCACTGATCACATTAGCCTTTTCAACATCATACCAGGAGGGAATTAATAGCCGCTTTTCCACTGTCGGGCCAGTGCGAGCCAGTGCTAAGAGCGTGCCGGGCGGGGCCAATGGCCTCGAGTCGCAAGCACCAAGACCAAAAGTAAGCTGTGTTTCCACTATCGAGCCAGTAGCCTCGCTGCGCAAACCTAAAGCCCGCCCTTTACACACCTCTTTGAATCAAACGTCACGAAACCTCTCCCCTTTCAGCGGGGAGATTGAAAGTAAGTCACCGTAGTGTGATTATCGAAGGAGGAGAGCCGAAGCGGCTGTTTGCTCCTTTTGGTGTTTTCTTGGTGGAAGATGAGGCAGGGAAAACCAGACGCAAAGACGGAGGCTCAGCAGCGTTTAAGGCGAAAGCTTATATTAGCTGCAAGGCGAAAAAGAACAATAAAGCGACATGGAAGCCGGATACAGCGAATGCAGAAACGTCTAATGTTGGTGATGTCTGTTCTGATGCAAGAAGTGCTCTGCAACAGTTGTTTATGCAGCAGCAATATTTGTAATATATTACATTAATAAATCACTTGAAAAGAAGCTTTGTTTTTATGACCGACACACAAGTCTTTCGTCTAACTTTGTATTACATTGAACTAAATGTTGCATATTATCTACACACTACTGCAAAAAATAACTACACAGTTGTACTTCTAGTATAATTTTGTATGCTTTTATTTAGGTACAGATACAATTGCAGTGTATGTTAACAATTTATCAAGGTGTGTTGGTGAGTTTCTGTGGGGGTTTTTGGACGATGTAAATAAACGTATACATCAGATCTTATTTGCATTTTTCCAAATTTAAATACGAGTAGATACTAATCAGACAGGCATTTAAATGTTTTCATCACAAATCTGTAACAACAGTTAATAGTGTAACGATTACTGAATAGGACCTGGTTTACACAGGACACAAAAGGTGCCCCATCAGATAACCATTTAAGTAATGTGCCCATCAAAACGGCATTTCCATATAATATCTGCCTAATGTAAGTGTCTTCTCTGGGCACCGCTTTGTCCATTGTGCATTTTTATGGCTTTGTACTGCGCCGTGCGCCCGCAATTTCTTCAACTTGTCTCCAACTTGCATTGTGGTGCGCTGGATATTGCGAGTCCAGCAACAATGTATTTTATCACGTCTGTATTTGTTTCTGCAGACGCCGTCAAACTGGCGTTGTATATTGTCATCGGCCCAAATACATAGAAGAGCCCTGTATTAGTAATACAGCGAAATGCGCATACCGCAGACACACTCCGCCTTTCACTTTGACCACGCCTCAAGCCCCGGCTGGCCCGCTTTGGCCCAAGGTTTTCGTCGGGCCGAAAAATCCGGGCCATTGGCCCTGAGGAAGCACCGACGAGGCACGATCAGGCCCCGGAAGTGACAGTGGAAACGCGACTGGCTCTGGCACGCACTAGCACGCCCGCTTTTGGCCCGACAGTGGAAACACGGCTCATGTGTCACTGAGATGACTCCTGGAGGGAGGGGTATATTTGGGGTTAAGTGTCTTGCACATCTCCCGACAGTAAAAAATATAAACAAATAAATAATCATTCTTTCATTTGTTTGATTTATCATTTTTATTGAACTATTGTGGTGCTGTTTTTTTTTTGTGGAGTGATGGGACTAATATACAGCCCTTTTATAATTCTACTATATCCTACTATATGCAACTGTGTATATGTATATACTGACAAACTGTTACCTAAAAAAGTTGGACTCCACTGTCGCAAAGGGATGTAGGCCTTTCACTATGAACTTGGTCAAGGCTACACTCATTTTACTCTCTCCTCAGGCATCTTTACACTAGCTGCCAGTGTGAAGGGGCTTTGGGTTTGTGTTTTGCTTGGACCAGATGCAGGAAGAGTGTGTTTGTTCACTTAAATTGCAGCTTTAAAAAATAAAATAAATAATAAGTAGCAAAATGCAGCTAAACAATCATCTGTGGCTACCGTTTAAGTTTTATCATGAACACATTCACATAAATTACTGTGTTTGGGATTGAAAGTAATACAGGTTTGGAACTTATTGCAATGTGTGTTAAATTGAATGTATTTAATCACTACAAATACATTTTTAGGTAAGCTCTGCTTTATAAGTTCTTAGCATAGTTTATTATTATTTGTCTATTTGTAAAAGCAGTTCTATAAAGGCATTTTAATGTTTAGTATTTATTTAGGCTACTGCATTAAAAATACTCTAAATATTTAGCACATATGTAGGCTATATGTTACTAAATGTGTGTTTATTGAATTATTAACATTATAATACTGATTTAGAGAGACTTTATGTGATGTTTATGTCGTTATTTTAACACAGCATGCATACCTGAGGAGGCAGATGATGAAGTAGAAGCCAGGCATTCGAAAACTTTGCATTTGTCTATCTGCACATAATGCACTTTGGCTAGATGCTTTGATAAATTGCTTGTGTTTCCGCCTTTACAAGCAAAAATCTTGTTGCACTTGTTGCAACGAGCATTGTCCGTGCTCACACGGGTGAAGTGTAACCACACTTTGGATCTTTTTGCTCTTTCCACCATAACTGCATCACTCCATAAGCGCGTGCTCTCTTGTGTTGTGAGCGGGCTCTGTGTACTGCGTAACAGACTGCATTTCGTGCGTGAGATTGCAAAAAACGGCAGTGCAGGAGAATAACGAATATTATCGCAAATTACAAAAGGCTGTTCAGGGTTTTTTTTTTATTTCTCCAGTACCGACAGCAGAACTGTTAACGTCAGAGCTTGTCTATACTTCGGTCTTCGGTCCATCCCTAGGTATGTGACAATATACATGTAAAGTCTGTCAAAATTTGTTCAAAAGCATTGTATATGACCATGAATAACCCTGAAACAGGACAAAGCTGGACAGAAATACCTATTCTCACACTATGGCTTCCTGACGGACGTCGATGTTCTTCAGAAGCTACAGGAGGCAATTAGTCGACGAGGAAAGACCATACTGGATTACTGTGCAACAGTGGACAACCCCAAGATCAGTGATGTTCTGGCCTGCTATGATCCAGACTCTGACAAGGCTGCCTGCATCCTTCTGCTCCTAACAGGGGCGGATCTAGAAAATTATTCATGGGGTGGCAAGGGGGTGGCATGAAAATTATGAGGGGTGGCAACACTGAAGCAAGCATCCTTGCATGTTTTTTTGTGGATTCAAGGAACGCTATTTTTATTTGGTGTATACACCAGGGTGCACTTTTTTACATTGTCCTATAAAAATTCAATAAAAGCTGATGTGTGATTGACTTGAACCTGATATCTGGATTGGAGAGTTAGATTTAATTAGATGGTATGGTATACTTAACTTCTCTTTACTGAGTTATATGCAAACCTGTAGCAAGTCTATGCCAAGTTTAATTTACAAAGCATGACAAACAATGCAGACTGCATATGGATACAAAGTCTCAGTGGATCAAGTTTCCTTAAGTAAAAAACACATAATAAATATACAGAAACCACATTTAAATCACCAACAAATATCTTCAAAATGAATAAAATAAATCACAGTACTCAGTGCAACAAGAGCAACAAAATGACCTTTTAAAGTATTCAAATATCTTGGAGGAGACATGAAAACAAATTCAATAATTTTAGTGCAAGTAAAGCAACAAAAGTCCCTTTGAGTCCAAGTATCTCTTCTTTTTTTAACAAACCAACAAATTTGCATGGACCGAAAACTAAATAACAAGGTTATGACCAACAGTTTATTTAACCATTCACAAGTCAAATTCAAGCACTTTCAAGGTGCATTTTCAAGATTTTCCAGCACTGTGTTAAAACAGATGTTATTGTGCAATTAAAAAACAACTGTCTGGATTGCATATAACATTAATATTAATAGCCAACATACGGTATAAAAATTAATTTAAAATATTTAATTAATATAATTTACAGAGTGTCTCCAGTATTTTTATTTTTATTTTTGTATTTTTTAAGACCTGCACAAATAAAAGTAATACTGAATGAGTGGGGTAGGCCAATGTCTATGGTAACATATTAATGACTGGTATAAAATGACTGTAAAAAAATGATACTAAACTAAAATTCTAAAACTTGTAGTTCAAAAAAGTTTTTCACAAATACATTTCACATTTTAGCCTAAAAGTACTAAAAGGTAGTCAAAAAGAAGCTATAAAATTAATTATAACATTAATTTATCTAGCCAAAATAAAAAAGACAATATTTTTTAAATATAGAAAATCAGATAGAAGTCTAAATGGCAATCAAAAATATTTTTAATACACAAACAAACAAATATGAAGGAATTATATATATTTTTTTTCACTATTTACAGTGCATCTGCAGAATTTTTAAATATCAATTTAGGGCAATGTAGGACCCTTTTTTAAGAGCTGCACATGTAAAATGAACACAGTATGAGTGGGGTTGGACAATGTAACATACTGTATTAAGCCATAAAATGACATGACTTATAATTCAGATTTTCACAAAAACAAAACGTCTTATACAATGGCATTTCAGCCTTTATACCATTAAAAGGGATAAATCAAGTAGATAATTGATTATATTTATTTAAATATTACTATCTTAATTGTTTCGATTTTTAGAAAGCACATTAATTTGTTTCACATTTACAACTCTATGTGTTTGTTGCATAAAAACGTGGGTCGATATTTGCAATAATCTGACTATAAACATCTGAAAATGTGCAAATTGACATCAGTGCCGCGTTTTGACTTTTTTGAAACGTGCAGCGCGCATATTTATTCAATTACATCATTGCCTTTTGAAGTTTTATCAAGCCCTATCGCGATTCTCGTCTTTACGTCCCCAACTGAGACCTCTTGAAATTATATTTAAGCATTTTCTTCTTCTATTTAACGTATTTAAAAGTTTTTATGGCTTTAAATTTGATACAACTAAATTGAGGAGTTTAGAACCCGCAGGAGCCCTCTACTTTACGATAGTCCGTCGGGGAGGCCGGTGAAACATTTTGGTAGCCCGACAGGAAAACACAATAGCCTGGGACGTCGGGCTGGCGATTTTGCGAGCCCCCGCTTCTAATTTAAAAAATAATTCGTATTTGTCGTTTTCAAGCCATCGCAGACTGATGTGACAACCTCCCGGCATGTTTTCGCTTGATCGCTTGGCTTCTGACTAGCTCTTCCAGCTGTCCGTCCTTGGTTTCCAGGGCGACGCTGATAGATGATTGGGACGCACGCTATTTTTATCTCATCAAAATACAGAGTTGCTGCTGTAAATCGGTCAAGGAAACTCTTTTATTTTTAGAACACTAGGACAGTGCTGGGGTGGCAAATGGGGTGGCAAGGCTTTTTCTTTGGGTGGCAATTGCCACCCCGTGCCACCCCGGTAGATCCGCCCCTGGCTCCTAATGTTGTACTTCAAAGAGCCGAAAGAGAGTTTGGTGCTTGAAGTTGATGTAAGATTTTTTTATTCAAATATTTAAAATGCAAAATGAGTGATTGCATTATCAACATTTACCTTGCATGAATTACTACCTGACCAATAAACAATACTTATCCTTTATCCTAAATCCATGCTATTTACTATGTTACAGTCATGTGCCACTGCTGTGGGCGTCAATACTGCAGAACTCCCCAGCACCCCCTGCTTGATCATTCAAAGTAATGTTACTTTGATCTAGTATCGACATTTCTAGCTCATTATTTTGTTTTCATTCTAGAAATCTATATGACCACAATAAATAATTATAATAAGAATTACATTTGTATAGCCCTTTGTATCTTAAGCAGATCACAAAGTGCTCATAACACATAATGTTGTATCTGTTCATTTCAGGTGAAATGATGAAGCCCTCTGGATGGCTTTTATCCATCGAAGGACATGTCGTGATGGGCCCACACCCTTTCTTTTTTACACAGAGTAGCTGCTTTCTTCAGCAGCTATTACGTCTTCAACGTTGAGTATCCTGCCGCTGGATTGCTGACCCTGGAGTTCATTCAAAGGTATTTTATAAAGATAACATTTAATCGTGTAATTCACATTATAGTACAGGCATCCAACTCAATGATTGTCTTGAGGTTTAAAATGCTGACAAACAAAGTACCTGAGGTTAGCCTGGTGAGACCATCCTGATCTCGCAAACTCATTCAATTTCACTCTGCAGATCAGTCTGGGTTTCTACATTTTATGCTGACAAATACCTTAGGCAAACCTAACCTGAGGCACCTTGGCTAAAAATAGCTAAAAAAAGTATGGTGAGAGTAAGATCTAACAAGTTTGGATTGTAAATCTATTAGGGTTTGATGTGGGGGGGAAAAGCACAGCAAAAATCACACCTTGATAAATTCTTTCTGCAATACATACTGTAAGTCTATTTAAAACTGAAACTATCTTTGCTTATTAACAGGTGCTTCCTGGGCATCAATCCTGAAAGTGGCCAAGAGACCAAGAAGCGGACAACAATGAACCCTCATGTGAGCACCCTTTTGCGGAAACTTATTTACTTTGAGTGGGCATCATAGTATTTTTTGTATTTTGTATTTTTTATTTTTTATTTTGCAGCGGTAGTTGTCAGGCTCAGTTTTGAGTAGCCTTGTTCTTTTTGTTATTTTTCAAGACAACTTTGCACTACAAGATTTTTACACAATGCTGTTGCGTGTGGACTCATTATAATGTTTGAGTCTGAGAGGAGCGACTGACCTCTTTATGACATTCCTTCATCGGTGTCTCCCTTGCTCTCTTATCTTGCCATGAAGGCCTCATTCCCATCCTGTCCATTACTGTTATTGTGACACAGCTAGCTGAATAGTTGTGAGACAGGTAGTTGAATTGCAAGTTTGCACAATTTCTCTGTATTTTTTGCAATTTAAGCATGTGTACTGTAATGTACCTGTACATTGAAAAATATTTATTTTTCGATCCTCTTCTCCACTTTGACAAGCATATAAATACAGTTGTAAAGAGTAGTTTTTTCATCTCAGATCACTGGCTAAGGTGAAACACTTTTTATCCAGTAAAGACCTTGAAATTGTAATTCATGCGTTAATTTCTTCTCGTCTGTATTACTGTAACTCTCTGTATGTTGGCCTACCTCAATCTACACTCTCTCGGTTACAGATGGTTTAGAATGCGGCAGCCAGATTCTTAACAGGAACTAAGAAAAGGGATCACATCACCCCTGTCCTTGCCTCATTGCACTGGCTCCCTATAAAATTTTGAGTTGATTTTAAGATTCTTCTTTTTGCTTATAAGGCACTGCATAATTCTGCCCCAGAATATATCTGCAAACTAATCACACCCTATGTAGCTTCTAGGTCTTTAAGATCTAATGATCAGTTACTATTATCCGTTCCTCGTTCACGTTGTAAAACAAAGGGTGATCGGGCTTTTTCAGTAGTTGCCCCAAAACTCTGGAACAGTTTACCATTGCACATCAGAGCTTCTGCATCGTTGGATGTTTTTAAATCGAGCTTAAAGACATATTTTTACTCACTGGCATTTGGGTGATGTTGTGCATGTATCATGAATAATGAATTAATTAATTTGTGTTGAGTTGTTTGTTGGGTGGAGGGGGTTAATTGTACAATGATTGTAAATTCACAGTAAACGGAAGCTTCATCTGCATTACTTTTACAGTAAGTTACTGGACAATTTTAGCATGACTTCCACAGTGTACATTGTAAATTCACAGTAAATTGTCAACTTGTACATTACTTTCACAGTGCACACTGTAAAAGTACAGGGCCTTGTTGTAATGATGTATGTTGATTGTATGACAGTAATTGCTTTGTCATTGAAGCTGTGAAGTTACAGTATACAGTTGTGCTTTTACAACAATGCATTGAAATATCACAGACATAAAATTACAGTAAATGTAAACTATGTTCACATGGACAGCAGTAATCTAATTACTGATCTTATTCTGAATAGGACAACATACTGATTTAAGGCATTTACATCAGCTGCTTTTAGAATACACATTTAATTTTCCTGTTTTTACGTTATAAACCTTGGATCAAATAGTGGCACTTCAGCACGTTCACGGCCATGCCGTCCGAGGTTCTCTCCAGACTTTTACATATAAACATACAGGGCTGCGTTTCCCAAAAGCATCGTAAGCTTAAGTTGATCGTAGCTCCATTGGTTTCAATGGGTCTAGGATGTACTTAAGCTTACGATGCTTTTGGGAAACACAGCCCAGCTTGTTTTTATGGTATCATATGCAGTTTGGATACTTCATTTTAGTTTTATGAAAGCTTCAAGTGCAGTTGTCATGCTGTGCATGCATTTGTGTCTAGTCACAAAATGTGACAAAAACTCCCACACAACATTAGCATAATTAAGTTGTGTACATGTCTATAATGCACTTCAACAAAGCAACTAAAATAAAAATATATGTAAACAAATTAAAATTAGACGTGGAGTATGACTTTAACTGGTTTAAGGTACTCAAAACTCAGTTTACATGGTTCTTAATCAGAGTATTGTTTTAATCAGGTTAAGCTACTTCAATAAGAAGAGATCAATTGGAAATAAAGAACAATATTTAAGTTTAAGTTTGTTTATACTATGGGTTGTGAGAGGGATTATCAGCAAACAAGAGGGTTATTTAGCCAAAGGTGATATAATTTTCCTTCAAATTGTCCACCCAAACCATCCAGCTTAAAGGGTTAGTCACCCCAAAATAAAATTCCTGTCATTAATTACTAACCCTTATGACCCATAAGACCAAAGTTCATCTTTGGAAAACAGATTTAGATATTTTTGATGAAATCTGAGAGCTTTCTGACCCTCCACAGACAACAATGCAACTGAAATGTTCCCACTTCACATTGCACATTTGGTCAAACGGAATTTACCCCTCAACAGACAGTAAAAGATAAGACAGACATACTGTACAAAATGTACATGTATTTTCTTATGTACCAAGGTGCATTTACACATTCAGCAACAGTGACAATTTGTAAATTTGCAATTTACACATTGCAAAAGCTGATTCCAAATCATCGGTTCTCATTTTGCTGGACCTATCTGCTGCTTTCGACACAGTGAATCATCAGATCCTGTTGTCCACCCTCTCATCGCTGGGCATCACAGGAACTTCACTTCACTGGTTCAAATCCTACCTCACTGGTAGGTCTTTCAGGGTGGCCTGGGGTGGTGAGGTATCCAAAACTCAACAACTGGTTACTGGGGTTCCTCAGGGTTCAGTTCTTGGACCCCTCCTCTTCTCCATATACACTACATCTCTGGGCCCCATCATACAAGCACATGGCTTCTCCTACCATTGCTATGCTGATGACACACAGCTCTATCTCTCATTCAAACCAGATGATCCATCGGTAGCTGCACGAATCTCAGGCTGCCTGGCGGATATCTCTGCATGGATGAAGGAACACCATCTCCAACTCAATCTAGCAAAGACTGAGCTCCTTGTTTTCCCTGCCACGCCGACTCTACAACATGACTTCTCAATCCAGTTAGGTTCATCAACAGTTACCCCTTCAATTTCAGCCAGAAATCTTGGTGTAATCTTTGATGACCAATTGACTTTTAAAGACCACATAGCTAAAACTGCTCGATCTTGCAGGTTTGCACTGCACAACATCAGAAAGATCAGGCCCTTCCTAACAGAGCACGCTGCACAACTCCTCGTCCAGGCCCTGGTCATTTCCAGGCTGGACTACTGCAATGCTCTTTTAGCTGGTCTTCCAGCATGTACAATCAGGCCTCTACAAATGATTCAGAATGCAGCAGCACGCCTGGTCTTCAATGAACCAAAAAAGGCCCATGTCACACCTCTCTTCATATCCCTTCACTGGCTTCCAGTGGCGGCTCGCATTAAGTTCAAGACACTGATGCTGGCATATAGGACAGCCACCGGCTCATCACCTGCTTACCTACGTTCACTATTACGAATTTACACTCCCTCTAGATCTCTGAGATCCTCTAATGAAAGACGCCTCGTTGTACCACCCCAGAGAGGCATGAAATCACTGTCCAGAACATTCTCGTTCAATAGTCCTGCCTGGTGGAATGACCTTCCCTCCCATATCCGGAATGCACATTCCCTAACTGCCTTCAAGCGACTTCTGAAAACCCATCTCTTTCGACACTATTTGACTCAATAATAATAAAAAAAAAAAAAAAAACTTCTCTCTTTTCTTGATCTTCCCTTTCTATCCAGTACTTATCTAACAATGCCGATATATGGTATTTTTGAGCACTTCCTAGGTTGACCTGCCTCCTTAGGACGAATCACTTGTTGCATCCCCAATTGTAAGTCGCTTTGGATAAAAGCGTCTGCTAAATGAATAAATGTAAATGTAAATGTAAATGCAGTGAAGTTGCTACAGTTATAAATTAAAGCCACTGTTTGTAGGGAATGCAGATGATTACTGCGTGGTGTGCTCCTTGCTTGAAAAATATGCAGATCAGAGCATGATTGAAATGGTAAAGTATAACATAAAAATGTTTCTATTTACAGTTTTTCTAATAGATTTGACACATTTCTCAAAACTCAGGTCACTGTCTTCAAAACAGTTAACACAGCGAAATGAACACTTTGTGATTGTACGTTTTCACTCATTTCATACAAATTACAAATCATGCACATCATTTTCTCAAAACAATGTACACAAAACTCAAATATTTTTACAATAGTTTGTACAACCAACCAGTATTTTAACCCCTTAGAGTTCCTGTCAAACTTAACTCAATGCAAAACGTCCCGCCGGAGGAACGTTGGAACACTAAGGGGTTAAAATATGTTACATTTTTACACAAATCACAAACATTTATGTACCATTGCCCAAACACAACAAACAAAATTCTGTAATTTGTCATTCGATCAAATGAACATGGTATATTTTTGATTGAGCCTAAACTAATAACTGTTGGAATACTTATACAGACAACACAGGAAATGCAGTTTTCCTTATATTATTATATTATATTATTCAGTTTTATATGTATTATGCTGCTGTGTGCAATCAACTCACAGGAGAAAAGTGTCAAATTGATTTAGAAAACCTGTAGCATACATATATATGCACAAACTCTTTGTGGAATTTTATGCATCTAATGCTTCTTTTTATTATATGTAATTTGATTTTATTTATTTTTTGTCTTGTAGGTGCAGTGTGATTTGTGTGGTAGGTGGGCACATTTTGAATGTGCCCAATATAAAAAACATAACTGCAATACATACACATGCAAAAAGTGTGAGAGTGCCCAAAAGGCCAGTGTGAAGTGTGTGTAACACGTAGAATTTTATGACAGAAAATTATGTAATTAGAATGTTCTATGTTCATGGAAATTATTAAAAATGATTGTTCAAATATCAAAACGTGCTACCCCTGATATGACAGAATACACTGCTCCTGACATCTTAAAGATATTACAGAACATATCAACATGCTCCTCATATTTATACAGTGCATATTCAAGGAGTAATGGTGTAAAACAAGGTGAGTTTGCACTGGGAGCTTTATTTGATGGCGTGCACGTACCTCTGCGTGAGCGGTGAGTGGGAAGGGGGGAGACGGGGTGGTATTCCCATCGCAGGGATCACGGACCGAGGGCACCAAGATCGGACCGAAAGGGCACTTTAGCTCGAACTCCCCCAATATGTGCTACGGTAGCATTTTTTGACATTACATCACCAGTAAATACTAAACTGCAACAAATATATTGTCCTGTCCTCATTTACCCCTAAAGCAAAAGAAAAATAAGCTTCCTGACAGTGTTTTAATGATTTTTCAAAAGAGGAATAAATACACCAAAAATATAACAAGACACTGATTACAGTAGTCCAAATAGTGATAGATCAAATTTGCCATCACACCCTCTTTGTAACAGTTACACAGCAGCATTAACTAGTTTAATGTGTATTTAATGGTAAGGTACAAATATTTTAGTGTTTTAAATGTGCATAATTTTTTTAAATATTCCCAGATTTATGATGTTAATAACTTTAGACAGGCATCATTATTTCTTGAGTACAAAATTATATTCTATATACAACATTTCTATGATGTGTTTGTGATTCTAGAGAGCAGTGCACGAATGGACTTTTATTTTGGTCTGATGATGTGACGTCATAAAGCTTCGCCGCGCTCCTCATCTGTTGTGATTCACATGAAGAAAGGTTTGTGCTTTTAAAGTTTTTAAATCAATGCAAACTATTACATCAATTAAAGAATTTGCAAGCTGTGTAAAATAAATGCATCATTATTAAATATAACGTTGTAATGCTTTATTTGGTGTTACTTGAAGATTAGCCTTTAGTAACAGATAATGTGCGTCTCATTTCTCTCTCTCTATATCATGAATCAATCGCGTGATGATAAGAAGTGATGAGGGAAACTGAGAATCCGAATCATTTGAATCAAATAATTTGTGAAATGATTCATTCGATTCAGCTGCAAACAACAACAAACACAAACGAGTGAATCACAACCGAGAATGATTTCATTAAAGTGTAATATATTATATATGATAAACAAATAATTGAATACCAGCTATTAATTAAAAATAGCCTGCCTAAATATGAACCTTCTGGGTAATTTGTATGTTTTATAAATTTTATATAGAAGTCCGTTAACTGTCTGACTCTTACTAGTGCACTGACTACTGAACTAGGAGCTGATTGAGACGCACCCAGAGATTTAGTTTGCATTGATTTTTCTTTCTATTAATTATTCTCATCTTAAACAGGACAAAGTTTTTAAACGCACAGAAAAAACTCCTGGAGAATCAACAGAGATCCAAGTCACACATTATTAGGAAGATGGCATTTATTAAAGAGAAGAGTGAAAACATGAAGATTGAAGCCTCATTGAAACATGAAGATACTGAGGAACAAATAAAGATGGTGTTTATTAAAGAGGAGAGTGAAGACATGAAGATTGAAGTCTCATTGAAACATGAAGATACTGAGGAACAAACACGGATGGCGTTTATTAAAGAGGAGAGTGAAGACATGAAGATTGAAGAAGTATTTGGAGTCAAACAAGAAGATGCTGAGGAACAAACAGGTTGGTTTTTATTCTTAAAGCTGAACTCATTGCAAAATGAATATAAAGAATATTTATTAATAATGTCACACAGGTGTAGAAATGTTTTAAGTGCTACTGAGAAAATCCTGCTTTCACACTGGCCATTTGTTATCATGACATCAGGCATTTAAGTTGTAGCGTTAATCTGGAATAACACTCATGAAAGACTATACAAATGTAGCAAACCTTTTCATACAGTTCTTTGCATACAATTCTTCTAAAATCATTTCAATTACCTTTTTTTGTAGACCAAGACAATGTAGGATATACAGAAAAACAGTACAACATTAAAGAAAACAGTGCTGTAAATATAAAGCAAGTCTGACAATAAAACAAACACAAAAAATAAGCCAAAACAAAAACATTAACATTTAAGTTAAATTCTGATGTAAATATGGGAGGTTAAAGATACACCTTTTTTATAAAGTTAAAAAATAAGGAGGACAATTAGGAAAAGAAGAATAAGATGTATAAATATATCACTGGTTAAAGAGAGGAAAAGAAGAAAATAATTAAATATCAATATAATCAAGTAAATACAAAGATGAAAACAGTGCGTTCAGGAGGCATAGGTCAAACTTACACCAAGGTACTCTATTTTAACGTGAGAACGGCAAAAACCAGTGGTTCTCAAACTGGGGTATGGGAGGGGATGGAGGGGTACGAAAAACAAGAGGCTGAGCTTTGGCATTTATTTAATTCTACCCCAAATTAAGGTTAAGGTGATGAGTAGGCATAAATCAGGTTGTTTTGTTTCCCATGCATTGATTTATTTGTGGCGACTCAAATATCATATATCATGACTACAATATCAAAACTGACCACAACAAATAGATTTTCCAAAAGGTTTTTTACAGTGTAAAAAACAAACTTTTTTACAGATTTTTTTTTGAAAAAAGTATACACAGTAGAGATCTGAAATTTTGCATATGATCTATTGGGTATATTACCCATCACATGGATTTTTCTCAGACAAATCTGAGGAGGTCAGGTGGGGAACTTTTCCAGAATTTGATGATTCCAGTTGGAATGACCCATTTGAGACACCCTTAATAAGTAAAGATTTCTCAAATGACATGCAACACCTCTTACAGTTGCTTAACACAGCAGTCGTCGTGTCAAGGCTCTGCATATGTTGTGTGTACTTCTTATCACATTTAACATTTGTTCCATATGAACATAAGTGCCCTGCAAAGTGGACTTCATAGGATATTCCGTGATGATTCCAGTTCGAAGCAACCAAATACGTTTCATTTAAAGGTCATTAAAGCGTGCAAGACATGAATTTAAATTGTATTTATTTATACAGGTCCTTTTCCAAAAATTAGCATATTGTGATAAAGTTCATTATTTTCTGTAATGTACTGATAAACATTAGACTTTCATATATTTTAGATTCATTACACACAACTGAAGTAGTTCAAGCCTTTTATTGTTTTAATATTGATGATTTTGGCTCATGAAAACCCAAAATTCTCAAAAAATTAGCATGTTTCATCCGACCAATAAAACAAAAGTGTTTTTAATACAAAAAAAGTCAACCTTCAAATAATTATGTTCAGTTATGCACTCAATACTTGGTCGGGAATCCTTTTGCAGAAATGACTGCTTCAATGCGGCGTGGCATGGAGGCAATCAGCCTGTGGCACTGCTGAGGTGTTATGGAGGCCCAGGATGCTTCGATAGCGGCCTTAAGCTCATCCAGAGTGTTGGGTCTTGTGTCTCTCAACTTTCTCTTCACAATATCCCACAGATTCTCTATGGGGTTCAGGTCAGGAGAGTTGGCAGGCCAATTGAGCACAGTAATACCATGGTCAGTAAACCATTTACCAGTGGCTTTGGCACTGTGAGCAGGTGCCAGGTCGTGCTGAAAAATGAAATCTTCATCTCCATAAAGCTTTTCAGCAGATGGAAGCATGAAGTGCACCAAAATCTCCTGATAGCTAGCTGCATTGACCCTGCCCTTGATAAAACACAGTGGACCAACACCAGCAGCTGACATGGCACCCCAGACCATCACTGACTGTGGGTACTTGACACTGGACTTCAGGCATTTTGGCATTTCCCTCTCCCCAGTCTTCCTCCAGACTCTGGCACCTTGATTTCCGAATGACATGCAAAGTTTGAGCAACAGTCCATTGCTGCTTCTCTTTAGCCCAGGTCAGGCGCTTCTGCCGCTGTTTCTGGTTCAAAAGTGGCTTGACCTGGGGAATGCGGCACCTGTAGCCCATTTCCTGAACACGCCTGTACATGGTGGCTCTGGATGTTTCTACTCCAGACTCAGTCCACTGCTTCCGCAGGTCCCCCAAGGTCTGCTGGTGTTTAGAGTTAATTAGTTGATTCAAATGATTAGGTAAATGCCTTGTTTAGAGAACCTTTTCATGATATGCTAATTTTTTTTGAGATAGGAATTTTTAGTTTTCATGAGCTGTATGCCAAAATCATCAATATTAAAACAATAAAAGGCTTGAACTACTGCAGTTGTGTTGTAATGAATCTAAAATATATGAAAGTCTTATGTTTATCAGTACAGAAAATAATGAACTTTATCACAATATGCAAATTTTTGGAAAAGGACCCGTAGATGTCATACTTCACACTTCTCTACTAAGATTTGTCTGTGTTTGAAGACGCTGGCTTAGTTGATATAGGATGTAGTTGTGTATTAGTTTTGACACTTTCACATCTTTGAATGTTTTGATGTCTGTTGTTTTGTGTCATTAAACTGGGGTTAACTTTTACTTGTCTTTTTTCATCTTAGATCTGATGGCCCTGAAAGAGGAGAGTGAAGTACTGAATGAAATGGAAGAGAAAAATCATGATTTCATTAATGGAGAAAAATCTTTTAGTCGTTCACAGACTGAAACGACTTCCTCAAGAAAAAAGACTAGAAAGACAGGAAGAAGTTATTTCACCTGCCAACAGTGTGGAAAATCTTTCAATCAAAGAGATAGTATTAAAAGACACATGAGAGTTCACACAGGAGAGAAACCTTACACCTGCCAACAGTGTGGAAAGAGTTTCACTCAACCTGGACACCTTGGAGTCCACATGAGAATTCACACCGGAGAGAAGCCGTATGTCTGTGAACAGTGTGGAAAGAGTTTTACTGAATCTGGTAAGCTTGGAGTCCACATGAGAGTTCACACTGGAGAGAAACCTTATTTCTGCGTACAGTGTGGAAAGAGTTTTACTCTAAAAGGAAGCCTTACCAGACACATGAAAATTCACGAACAGCCTTATGTGTGTGATCAGTGTGGAAAGAGTTTTGATCAACATGAAAACCTTGAAGTCCATAAGAGAGCTCATAAATTGAGTCCTTACACATGCTCTGAGTGTGGAAAGAGTTTTAGTCAAAAAAGGTGCTTTGAAGAACACAGGAGAATCCACTCCGGAGAGCAACCCTACACATGCTCTCACTGCGGAAAGAGGTTTATTTATAAAATAAACCTTCAAGACCACATTCGAATTCACACAGGAGAAAAGCCTTTCACCTGCCAGCAATGTGGAAAGAGTTTTACTCAATCTGGAAAGCTTGGAGTCCACATGAGAGTTCACACTGGAGAGAAACCTTACACCTGCCAGCAATGTGGAAGAAGTTTCAGCCAAAAAGGAAGCCTTAACAGCCACCTGAGAGTTCACTCTGGGGAAAAGTCAGCTACATGTGATCACTCCCTTGCAAAAACTAACAATGTTTTTTTCGTTGTAACCATGGTTTAACTATGGTTTTAGTAATAAAACCATATTAACTACAAAATAAATCATGGTTCTGCGACAGGAAAACTATAGTTTTGTGGTAAAACCATAGTAACTACAAAAGAACTATGGTTTTACTACAGTATTGACAGTGAAACCATAGCAATGTTGAATGAACCATCTATAGCATAACTGTTAAAATTAAATATTGATGTACTTTAATATGTGTGCTAATACTTACCTGGAAGAAACAATTAAGCATGAATTTGTAAACAAAATAAATAAATAAATAAAAAATACATACATATAAGAGTGGCATTAGCTGCTCTTCCTCTTTCACATCTGAATTGTTTTGTTTTACTGGGGATTGAATTGGTCTTGCAAACCCATATCCTTTTAATAATTTCCCAAACAGACAAAAAAAAAAATACATACACATAAACAGTGTTTGATACCTTTAATTAAGCATGATTTTAAAAAGAGAATGAAAATATAAATAAATAAATAATAGAATGGCTTTAGCTGCTCTTTTTCTTTAAAATCTGAATTGTTTTGCTTCCTGGGGATTGAGTTGGTCTGGCAGGGCTTTTTTTTTAACCACTATGCTTTTTTTAGTTCTGTATTTTTATGATGTTTTTGCAACCTGGTCATTTGGCAATACATATTCATAATTTACCTAAGCAATAACAATATGTATACAGTTGTAAGTTCACATGAAGTGCTATTTGGGACAGGACCCACGTCAGCCGTCAGATGGAGCAACAGAATGGTGCATCATGAAAATAATGGATGATTACAATTACAATTTTCTATTTCTAGGCAGTAAATGTATTTTCCTGCCACTCCAGGGATGGCTGTATGGATATGTTGGCTGTGTGGTCCCTGTTTAAGGACTATGTGGCAGAATCTGCACAGGCGGTCTGCTCGAGAACAGCTCCAGTTGCTCATGCCATGGTCATGCTTAGGCAGAAGAACAAGAACGGGTGGCTGAGCTGAGGGAACTAGGAATTAAAAAGAAGTTTAAGATTTAAGAAAGACAAAAAAAAATGGACAGGGTAAAAATAATTAATTACATGGTTAATATAAACTGCAGAGTTAATATGGAAATGATGGAAATAAATAAAATGACTAAAGCAGAGTTAAGACAACATCTTAGTGTCAGAGAAGTTTACAAAATGGAGGGGTCATCTACATGTTGTTCATTCTTACCATTTTCACCACTGTCCTCAAAGGCTAGTGCTTTGTGTGAAGCGGTGCCAGCAGCACTTGTGCAGAGCTCTGAAACAAAGGACAGTCTTTATGTTTTGCATTTGAACAGGTTATTAGCATCATAGTACGATGACAAATTTTGGTTGTGTTTGTGATAACGATACTAAACTAAATCTGACAGGGTTTCTGCTGGTATCATCAAATCTAATGTAATGCTTTTTATAATGCATTTAATTTTTTTACAGCCACGCACGACCCATATATAAATATGTAACCTAAATAGGTAACACTTTACAATAAGGTTCATTAGTTAAACATTAGTTAATGTATTAACTAACATGAACTAACCATGAGCAATACATTAGTTACTGTATTTACTAATCTTCATTAACGTTAGTTAACGGAAATACAGTTGTTCATTGTTTGTTCATGTTAGTTCACGCTGCATTAACTAATGTTAACAAGATTTTAATAATGTATTAGTAAATGTTGAAATTAACATTAACAAAGATTAATAAATGCTGTATAAGTGCAGTTCATTATTAGTTCATGTTAACTAATGTGGTTAACTAATGTTAACTAATGAACCTTATTGTAAAGTGTTACCAATATATAATAAAAAGGTGATTCTTAACTTATAGGTACTTTTTTTGTTCTTTGGTCATTTTTTTTTTTTTGACAAATTCCTCTTCCTTTGTTAAGCTAAAATTAAAACCACCTTAACATTTTTTGCATACTTTATTATTATGATTTTTCCATACTTTTCAACCTCCTTTTAGGTCTCCTTGTTGCACACCCAGACTTTTAAACTTCAACAATGAAAATACAGTTTATAAATATTACTTATCTGGTAACTATTAATTTCCAGTCATTTCCACCACAATACTGTGTGTTTCTATGAAAATGTTGAGTGGCATCAGAGCACATGTTGGACACGGAGAAATTTAAATTTTCAGCAACAACAAATTAAGAAACATCAAAGTAAATATTGCTTGATCAGTTAATATATTTATTATGTGTAATTTCCACCACATGCTGTTCCTTCAAAGGTGCTATTAAAAAGCAAAAAATGTTAGGTAAATAAGAGTATTTTAAATACATGAAATGCTAAGTATTAATTCAAAGCCAATCAGTGAAGCTATCTTCCATTTTTTCCACAAATAATCTACAGAAATGTCATTTCCACCACACTGTCCTTTGTGGTGCAAATGACATTCATGGTTACAAAGTACAATTAATATGGATTAGATCGACAGTAGATTTGCAGGACTGCAAATGTTTCAGTCCAGTCATGTTCCAGCATTGGTATGAAGCTTCCCTACAATTATGTTAATTTCATGTCATTTCCATTTCATTTCCACCAACACACACATTTTTTTTATATTTATAAAGGTCTCATCACTCATTAAACATTCATCCACAATTTATGAGATCATGCTCTACTTAATATAAAAATTCAATATTCCTTATCTAATAAGATCTTACCCAAACCAATGTTTAGTTTCAGAGTGTGACAGGTGTACAGTTCATGATTTGGACCTTAGGGCAGTTAATTTGTCTCGTTGACAACTGTATACATATTTTACAATCTGAAAAAAATGGTTAAACTAGTTACAAAAATGATCTTAAGACAATTCCTGAGTGACATAAGTTATTCTATTTTTAAACAACAGCTGTATATTGTGATGTGGTGGAAATTACAGTTGTTCATTGCAAAAAAATAGTAAAATATAAACAATTTCTCTTGTAATCTAAGTTTCAGACCTTAAAACTTGACTAACTATTTGGGTCTGTGTAATGTGACTTTCGCAAATATTTATGTTCCTCAGCTTAGTTGAAGAAACGTGCATAAATATATAAATGGTCAAAGGTTTTTAATGTTTAAAAACAATTCTGTTCTGCTCACCAAGGCTAAAAAAAAAAAAAATTCTATGCTAGTATCTGTTAAAATGTAGTTCATTGTTGTGATAAAAGCTGAATATTGAGCATCATTACTCCAGTCTTCAGTGTTACATGATCCTACAGAAATCATTCTAATATACTGATTTGCTGCTCTGTTATGATTATTGGTGCTCAAACATTATCCAAGGTTCTTCTTATTAATATTGAACACATTTTTTCCCTTTAATTTTCAATTTTTTTAAATTATTTGATGAATAGAAAGTTAAAAAATAACAGCATTCATTTGAAATAAAATATTTTTTAACATAAAAAATGTCTTTTCACTTTTGATCAAGTTAATTTTTCCTTGGGAAATATTATATATTACTTTCTATTAATCAAATAATTCTGAAAAATAAAATGTATCATGATTTCAACAAAATTGTGAAGCAAAAACATATGTGTGTGTATATATTGATCATTAGAAATGTTGCAAATCAGCATTTTAGTGTGACTTTACTAAGGATTGGCATTATGAAGCTATAATTCAAATTGAATCACATAATACAATCACATATAATATGTGACCCTGGACCACAAAACCAGTCATAAGGTTAAATTTGACAAAACTGAGATTTATACATCATATGAAAGCTCAATAAATAAGCTTTCTATTGATGTATGGTTTGTTAGGATCGGACAATATTTGACTGAGATACATCTATTTGAAATCAGAAATCTGAGGATGCAAAAAAATCAAAAAGACTGAGAAAATCACCTTTAAAGTTGTCCAAATTAGGTTCTTAACAATGCATATTACAAATCAAAATTACATTTTGATATGTTTACAGAAGGAATTTTACAAAAAATCTTCATGGAACATGAACTTTACTTAATTTCTTAATGATTTTTGGCATAAAAGAAAAATCTAAAATTTTGACCCATACAATGTATTTTTGGCTATTGCTACAAATATACCCCAGCGACTTAAGACTGGTTTTGTGGTCCAGGGTCACATATAAGTTATATTTTAAAATGCATTCACCTAAAAAGTATCATAAATTTAAATATTATATTATACTATACTATATATATTACATATTATATAATATAGACTATTCAAAAACATTAAACAATCTTAATGATCCCAAACTTTGACCGGTTATATGTTTTATATTAAGTGCCATTGATTTTGACAATGCAATGATGATAGTCTTGGATATGTGAGAAAATCTATATAATTTAAACTGCATCACTTCTAACCTTACTTAAATCAGCATATTCATGATATCTTCCCCCTTAAATTGTTTTCTGCTGATTCATTCAAGAATCAATCAAGTGTCTGTCTTTATGAATGTATCAATGATTCATCGACTCAAAAATGATTTAACTAAAAAAAAAAACGCTGATTTATTCCGTAACAAAACACTAATTGTTACTTGTTTATTGAATGACAAATCTGCAATCGTGGTAATGTTCTGAAAACAGCACTCTCTTTTGTTCCGCTCACGTTGCTTAACTAGGCTACATCGTATGTAATTTTCTTGACTTTCATACTTTTAATGCCCCGCGGAAACCCTGTCTGATCATCAGCCCTACACTAAAATGGAAACATACCTGGAGTTGACTCAGGCCTCTCTGCTGAGGTCTCCTTCACTAGGAACATCAGTTCTGCTGGAAGAGCCACAGGTGTCTTATTATATTTATGTAACCAAAATTAACTCAACATTTGATTACATAATCTAGATTACAGTGTTTTTACCATCAGCTGGTGATGCCTTCAATCCAGCACTTGTATCAGGAGTTGGTTTGGATAGTGCAGCAGATGGAACTATAACATACAAAACCATCAGTCATTTCAGAGTTTACAATATATGCTAGTAATAGTATAGTGTTGGTGTTAGTAGGAACTAAAACAGCCATATGTTTCCTTCTCCTGCCTGTCATAGATTTAAAATGCTTACATTTACACACTGTGTACCTTGAGACCATCTTACAGTTTTTTTTCAGTCGCTAACAAGCGTTTGTCCAAACAGTTGTCACATTTTCAAAACTCTAAACACAATTAGCACAGCATCGGTCTTTTGTGGCCATACCATTCACACATTCCATGTCATTTTCACCCAATATGGAGTCAGTGAACACATTTCCACAGTGCTTACATTTTCTTAACAGACAAGCTATACCTACCAACAAAATTATGGATTGTTTTTGTAGTATTTACGAATGTTAACACAACATCCCACAAAAGCAAAAACAATGTTCTAAACCTTAGATACAGTATAAAAACCTGTATCCTGTAAAAAAGTATGAATTACAGTTTTTCAATCGCTAACAAACGCTTACCCATACTTCAGATACTTTTTTCTAAACTCTTAACACAGACTCACATCTACAAAACATAATTAGCCAAAGGGATAATTTTCGTCTCAAAAATACATGCTCCTCTCACTGCATCTCTCACTGCGTCTCTCACTGCATCTGCTCCTCTCACTACATCTCTCACTGCATCTGCTCTTCTCACTGCATCTCTCTCTGCATCTGCTCTTCTCACTGCATCTCTCACTGCATCTCTCACTGCATCTGCTCTTCTCACTGCATCTCTCACTGCATCTGCTCCTCTCACTGCATCTCTCACTGCATCTGCTCTTCTCACTGCATCTCTCACTGCATCTGCTCCTCTCACTGCATCTGCTCCTCTCACTGCATCTCTCACTGCATCTCTCACTGCATCTGCTCCTCTCACTACATCTCTCACTGCATCTGCTCCTCTCACTGCATCTCTCACTACATCTCTTATGGTAATGAGCTATGACGCGGCTCGGCGGCAACCAATCGGAATGTAGAAGTTCACCGCTGAGAGGTTTCCAAAGAACGCAGTCCTGTAAACTTGGTTCCGGCCACATTAGTTCCCAAGGAAAATGGAGAAGTTAATTATCACTGTGGCGGGTTTCCCCATAATCTAGGACGTGTCCCTATTTTTAAGTTTGCACTTAACCATGAACACAAAACCCAAGTGAACTGGAATTTACCATTCATTCTCAATTCAATTCATGAATGGCCCCAATCCTGTTTGGAAACATGTGGCCTAACCCTGAAGATCACAGAGATTGGATACATTACTTCTGTGCTTTTTTTAGTTAGTTTTAGCTATATAAGTAAAACTTAATTAAAGGAGCAATCTGACTCAGTGAACAAGCCTGCATTCAAGTGTTAATACCCAATGAAACATGAATGCAGAACAAAAATGCATACTGACCCTCATTGTAGTTGGTATCAATTCATCATGGCACGAATTCATAGTCCTTAGGACAGTTAGTATAATGCACATTCTCCCTGGGAAGAACAGCACTTTTTTCTGCATCTTGATCTACCATGAAAGAAAAACTGAATTTTAGGTTTATTTGTCAAAACCAATCAAACTCTTTGCACTGTTATGTTATAACATATATGCCCTTTACGTTGCGCAAGGCATATATATATGCACACACATACGGTCTGAGATAAAGTTATCAAATCAACTGTAAACATCTATAAATATTATTCCCTGTCATGCACAAGACTAGTTTTCTTTTTCAGAATATTCCTTTTATTATTAGTAGTGTATATAAAAATAATTAAGGAATATTCTGTCTTGTGCATGACAGGGAATACTATTTAGATATTTTTACAGATGGTTTGATAGCTTTATCTCAAAAGGTTATGTTGTTTAATGGATGTGTATTATTTCACACATTGAAAGTTGTAAAATTATTATAAAGCCCATACATTTGTTTCTAAAATTAGGCTATTAAGGCTTGTGCAACGTAAAGGACATATATTAAAGTCTACCTTATCTAATTTGCACAAAGAATTTACAGCAGTAAGCTACCTTGGACAGTGCAATGTGTATCTGCGAGTTATCAACACATTACTACTGAAATCTATGCCATACATAGCTTATTTAACATCACCAAATGAAAACCACATAAACGTAAAAAAAAAACATATTCATTCATCATTTAGCTCATATTTACCACAAGCCAAATGAGTGATGTCATGGTAACTAAACGGATAGTTTAACCGAATGACATAAAAACTGTACACATGAACATATAAAACGATCATGTTCATTCATAACTTTGCGCGCAAATCAACCTTTGATGATATAATAGTAAACAAAAGCAGACAGCGTAAAGTTTAATGACGACCAACGGAGCGAAGCGGGCGTTTTCGCTCAACAACTAATTGGATATCATTATTAACAGCACCCAAAACGTAACCTATAAGGTAATATATATAAATACAGTAACTTACCTTTGATAGATGTGCTGAATAAAATGAACGAGGCAGATCTTCACTGAATGTATTTCACGCTCCGAGTCAGTATGAAAATGGCGACTTCAAACTTCCCGGGGAGACGAAACACGGAAGAGCGCCACTAGAGCGTTAGTGGACAAAAGAATATTGCATCCGTAGTGGTTTAGCACTACCATTGAGAATGAATGGGAAACGGTTTAGGGCGGTTTAGCTAAACTATCGAGATAGACCGCATGAGGGACCTCGTGCTTCCGCCCGACTTGTTGGTTTTCGACGTGACAGAAGCCAGTATTGCTGTCTGCATGTTCTCATGCTATTAGCAGGCCAACACTAGGTCAGCTCTTCCCTGATGGTCTAGTGGTTAGGATTCGGCGCTCTCACCGCTGCGGCCTGGGTTCGATTCCCGGTCAGGGAACGCTCTTTTGCCCCCTTCCCCCCCAACGGTGGACTGTGAAATCAAGCTCTGCTGGCCGCTTTCAGAAGGCCGGCCCCCCAAAAAAGGTGGGCACATGAAAAACGACCTCCTTCGAGCCGGAGTCGAACCAGCGACCTAAGGATTGCCAAGCACTGGCCCACCGCCTGGGGGACCTCGTGCTTGCGCCCGACTTCTTGGTTTTCGACGTGACAGAAGCCTGTATTGCTGTCTGCTTGTTCTCATGCTATTAGCAGGCCAGCATTAGATCAGCTCTTCCCTGGTGGTCTTGTGGTTAGGATTCGGCGCTCTCACCGCCCCGCTTTCATAAAGCCGGCCCCCTCAAAAAAGGTGGGCACATGAAAATCTACCTCCTTCGAGCCGGAGTCGAACCAGCGACCTAAGGATTGCCAATGTTCCACCTACAGTCCTCCGCTCTACCAGCTGAGCTATCGAAGGCACGGATCTGTGGGGTCACAACCTCTGCCTATTAGGTTTCTCCAGCTCGACTGCTGGCCAAAAAACGTCTTTCGACGCAGAAAGACGTGCGCCCCGTTCGAAGAGGGAAGCAAAGAGGAACCCGCCTTCCCATACCGGGAGTCGAACCCGGGCCGCCTGGGCGAAAACCAGGAATCCTGACCGCTAGACCATATGGGAACTGGTCAGTGAAAGCCTTGTCCGGGTAAAAAAAAAGATTCCAAAAATACTCACGCCACGCATTCGAAAAAACAAGCGTGGTCTTGCATTGTAACCGTTATCTCAAGGAAAAACAGCCTATCGCCGATCTGTCAAGGTACAGAAATGAAAATATCATGAGATTAACAATGAAACTGAGATGCGGTTTTAACCGGATATTTCGTGTCCAACTTTTTCTCAAAGCCCGGATGGCACGTAGGAATAGGGCAACAATTCAGCAAGCTGTGACATCAAAACCAAACTGCATTACGCAAAAAGCGGTGCTCGAGCAAGCCAGGAGTCGAACATAGAATCTTCTGATCTGTAGTCAGACGTGTTATCCATTGCACCACTGGCGCACCACCTAGGGTACCTCGTGCTTGCGCCCGACTTGTTGGTTTTCGACGTGACAGAAGCCTGTATGGCTGGCTGCTTTTTCTCATGCTATTAGCAGGCCAGCAGCAGATCAGCTCTTCCCTGGTGGTCTAGTGGTTAGGATTCGGTGCTCTCGCGGCCTGGGTTCGATTCCCGGTCAGGGAACGCTCTTTGGCCCCCCACCCCCCCAACGGCGGACTGTGAAATCAAGCTCTGCTGGCCGCTTTCAGAAGGCCGGCCCGCCCAAAAAAGGTGGGCACATGAAAAACGACCTCCTTCGAGCCGGAGTCGAACCAGCGACCTAAGGATTGTGTGGTCTTGCATTGTAACCGTTATCTCAAGGAAAAACAGCCTATCGCCTGTCTGTCAAGGTACAGAAATGAAAAAATTATGAGATTAGTAATGAAACTGAGACGCGGTTATAACCGGATAAGTTGCTGATTTTTGGCTAGTTTGGATTTCATTTCGTGTCCAACTTTTTCTCAAAGCCTGGGTGGCACGTAGGAATAGGGCAACAATTCGGCAAGGCCGTGACATCAAAACCAAACTGCATTACGCAAAAAGCAGAGCACGAACCAGCCAGGAGTCGAACCTATAATCTTCTGATCCGTAGTCAGACGCGTTATCCATTGCGCCACTGGCCCACCGCATGAGGGACCTCGTGCTTCCGCCCGACTTGTTGGTTTTCGACGTGACAGAAGCCTGTATTGCTGTCTGCATGTTCTCATCATATTAGCAAGCCAACACTAGGTCAGCTCTTCCCTGGTGGTCTAGTGGTTAGGATTCGGCGCTCTCACCGCCGCGGCCCGGGTTCGAGTCCCGGTCAGGGAACGCTCTTTTGCCCCCCTCCCCCCAACGGTGGACTGTGAAATCAAGCTCTGCTGGCTGCTTTCAGAAGGCCGGCCCCCCAAAAAAGGTGGGCACATGAAAAACGACCTCCTTCGAGCCGGAGTCGAACCAGCGACCTAAGGATTGCCAACCACTGGCCCACCACCTGGGGGACCTCGTGCTTGCACCCGACTTCTTGGTTTTTTCGACGTGACAGAAGCCTGTATTGCTGTCTGCTTGTTCTCATGCTATTAGCAGGCCAGCATTAGATCAGCTCTTCCCTGGTGGTCTTGTGTTTAGGATTCGGCGC